>NC_009389.2:275795-303262 GCF_000002875.2 Leishmania infantum JPCM5
GCAGAGTGTGAGATATGAAAACAACCAGGCGTTTATTCTTCTCCCGTCTTTGCCGTGCCATGCGCCCACAGACCGGCCAAGCACGTATACACACGCACACACACNCAACACNAGCACCACCACCTCATCTACTTCTATTGCACCACGGCTACATTCTGGCCGCCTAGGACGAGCCCGTCCTGTCCTTCCCCCNGTCCCCTCTTCCCATGTGTACCGTCCCACCGGCACCACGCGGACCTGGGTGGACTGCACGCCCTGATCCAGGCGAGCAGCGCCCAGAGCCTGGAAGTCATGCGAGGCGTGCTGCGAGTCGCCACATTCACGAACGGCCCTCGCAGCGTGATTTGCCAGCGAGGCTCGATGCCATCTGCACGTCCGACACGGTGGTGGCGGCGGTGCCTCGGCTCGGGCCGCTGCCAAGGCAGGAGTGGAGGCGTCGTTGGCGAACACGCAGGGAAGGGTCATGATGCGTGTGGCCAGTAGCACGACTTGCTGCACACGGCCAGAGTACACAAATCCCCATGCCGCGTGATCATTGCGACCCGCAGCGCCCGGAACAGCAGTGCCGTCGTTTTCCTCCTGCGCCCTTCGCTCCCGCAACGCGCGATCGTGGCGAGACTGCTCGACGTAGAGCTGCAGCACCTCCACCGCCACGGCGCACCACAGCGGCAGGTGGGCAATCCGGCCCTGCAGCTCACTGCACAGAAAGCTTTCCATCATGAGCAGCGAGGATGCGACGTCGTCGCTCAGGTTTGCCTCCGACGTGTCTCGGGGCCTCGGGGGAAGGGAGAGAAGGCGGACGCGCAGGCGAGCGAGCGCGGCGCGCTCAAAGGCGGCGTGCAGCAGCATGCCTTCAACAGTGGTTCTGTGCAGCCGCATCGACGCGGCGGCGCGCGCGAGCGGCGACAAGGCCGACGATCTCGAGACATGCAAGGATGTTGACTGCGGCGCGAACTGCCGCGTGTGCAATGAGGATGAGGGAAGCACCTCCAGCCGCGGCACAAGCACAGTCAAGGAGACACACTGCTCGAGCTGCTTCCAAGCGAGCAAGACGCTCGCCATCACAGCCCACAGCCGCTCCGTCTCGTCGCAGAAGTGGGCGTAGTTGCTCACTGGATCCGCCTCCGCCTCGTCGTCCTTGCCCTTCGCCGTCTGCGACGGTTGCGTCGTGGATGGCCTCGAGATAGCCTGCTTGTCCAGCGACGCCGCGTTCGCCGAATCCGCCCCCGGCAGAGGTGGTGCGGCAGTCGCAGTGGACCCTGGAGGGGCGGCGGAAGAGCGCCGACAACTTCGCCGAGTCTCGCGCAGTCCCCAGCGCCGTCGCTGACGAGACATCGCCGAGCTCCGACGCGCGTTCGAGACCCCCACAAATCTGGAGAGCGTCTGCACGGCAAGGAGTGGCAGCAGCACCGTCGGCGAGGTGCCTTGAGCACGCGCGAGGTGGGGAGGGGGAGGGGGAGAGGGAGAGGTGGCAGTGGGCCCGGGTGCCCGCTCAGCCGCTGTGCCGGGAGCCTGCCACCCATCATGGGGAGGAAGCGGAGCGTACCGTGGGTGCCGAGGCGGCTGCCTCTGGGGATGCGGGTGGCCAAAAACCGCTGCCCTCGCCTCCTCAAGCGCGTTGCGCTCGCCATCGTTATGCGCATCGCTCATCGCCGACTCGCCAGCTTGGCCTTCGCCGCCGTCGCCCCGCCGCAACGGCGCATAGCGATGGTGGTGGCGGTAGTACAGCAGATGAAACCTATACAGAGCGGGGTCGAGCAGCTGCCCCGCGGCCAAACAGCCACACGTGCACGTAGAGTCGTCGACGCTCCTGGCGAGCGGCGGTGGAGCTGCCGTTGGCTCGGATGATGCTTTTTCTGGCGTCTGCCACGCCTCCTCGCAGGCGTGCACGAAAAAGCAGACCTCTGTCGCCGTCGTCGCCGCGATGTCCTGCAGCACCGCCACGGGCAGCACTGGTGGTGGTGCTGCCCGCATGGCATCCAGCGCCGCGCAGACGCTGAGGCCCAGCGCGAGACAGGCACTCGCGTCACGTGGGTAGTGCGTGAGGAGGTTCCACAGGTGCTCCTGCTGTTGCGACCGATGCGGGACGTGACAACTCGTGACACTGCAGCCGGAGCTGCTGCCACGTTGCTCCTTGTCGGCGTCGTGCTTGTTAATTACATGGCTAGCCGACGGCCGCGGTGGTGGTGAAGGAGACGACGTTGCACGCAGCGGTGGACGAGGAGGGTGGCGCGCGGAAGGGGAAAAAGACGCCGCGGCCCACGAGCACCCCTCCGCGGGAGTCCGTCGATGCGGACTGGACTGGGACTGCGGCGCCGTGACCTCCACGCAGCCCCAGCGTACTGAGAGAAAGTGAGTGCAAGCGGTGCCATCTTCGGGCATAGGGACCCCTGCTGCGGCCGCTGCAGGTGATAGTGGCGGTGTCCGAGAGAGGTAGCGGCAGAGAAGGCTTGCTAGTGTCGCAGGAATGTCATACGTATACGGGCGAGCGCCCCGGAGGGACGTCCGCAGCGGCTGCTGCTGCGGTGAGGCAGGCGGTGGCCGTCCGTCGCTTGCCGACCACGGTCGGTGGCCAAGACATCGCTTCAGCTTGGCGTTGCCGCCGTGATGTGTGGCGCCATTTAGAGGGTGAGCTCGTGCACGCGGATTCCAAGACAGCTCGGACGCGTGCTCGGCTCTGCGCTCCTCGTCATCAGCACTCGCAGCCCCGGAGCTGCCGTGTGCTGCTGTTGTCACTAGCGGGGGGCTGACACGCATGCCATCTAGCATGTTCGAGCTGCGGCTGCGACTACCCACGGCTGTGACACTGCTGAGGCTGACCCCCGTCGACCGTGCATCTTCGTTCGCACGTTCGTGACGGGCGTGCGCACGCGTGAAGAGATGCTGTGGCGGCGGTGTCGGTAAGGACAACTCTGGCGCTGATGCCGAGCGCGACCGCCAGCGACGCCGAGACGCACGCTGCAGACGCCCTGGACGTTGCTGTGGTGGAGCGACGTGGCGCGGCTGCTCAAGAGCCGCTTCTGGAGATGAGGCGCAAGTCGTGGCGCTCACAACGTCGACCTCCTCGCTTGCGTTCGCATCGCGTGTGTGTGTGATGTCCGATCGACCCGGCACTTGTGCAAGCGGTGATGCGGGCGACCGCGCAGGAAGTCCGTCATGTTGTCTGACATTTGTGTGCATCTAAGCGCTTGTGTGTCGCTGTGCGAGCGTCTCGCAGCCTCGAGGAAAACACACGATGGAAAAGGAGCCATCACGCCTTCCGCAGAGGAGTGGCACGGGGTGATGCCCGCAGAGCGAGGGAAAGGGAGAGAGAAAAAGATGATCAGGTCGACAGGATGAGTTGGTGGGCGGATGCACAGAGTAGGGCGTGTGCTTGTGCTCGACGTGCAGCTGAACCCGAACACACACACACACAGACATAAGACCACTCAAACACATGAGCTGTGGGCAGTATCACTGCGCACAGCGAGGCGGATGCGTGTGGATGCATAGACGCTGGAGGGCAGAGGCGCAGTCGCAGGAAAGAGTCGTGGCAGCGAAACCGCCGTTCCGCCTCCTCGGAAATGCACGCTCACCGCCGTAGAGACCCTCCACCTCTCCTCCACCTCCCCTGACAGCACGACCTCCCAGAGAGAAGAGCGCGCCTCTGCAGCGCGACATGGGCGGAACCGATGGCAATCAAGCTGCTGCCATCGGCGGCCGCCTTGAACGTGCGGCACCCGGCTTGTGCCGGCATCTTCCCCTCTCGCCTTCTCCCGACGTGAGCGTCGCGTGCGTGTGCGTGTTTCGCATTTATGCAGGTGCCGCGGCAGCGGGCAGCGCCCCTTTCTGCACCGATGCTGTTCTATGTCTTGAAGTCGACGTGTGTGTGTGTGTGTGTGTGTGTGTGTGTGCCCAAAGAGCCACGGCAGCGACGCGGCTCGGAGGCGGCGGTGGTGGTGGGATGCGTCATGGGCGAGACTTGCACATGCTGTGGTGATGGCTGCGGTACGCATCTGTGGCGGCTGGCAACGAACGGCAATGCCGTGACGCATCATAGCGAACATGGCTGCTGCTGTGGTGGTGCCCATCCTCGTCATGTACCGACTCACGCCACCTCATCACCACTTTTCTCTGCTTTCCTCTCTGTCTCTCTGTCGCGCGCATGCCACGCACGCGTTTCGGAAACCCGAGCAGCGCGTTGCACTGCTGTGCTACAGCGCTCGTCCTGCCTCTACGCGCACCGTCACCACCATCGCCACCCCACCACGGTTGATGCGCACCGGCACAAGCATGCCTGGCGTCAGCTGCTCCTCGATGACACGGCGGAAGTCGCCGACGTTGCGGACGCGCGTCCCGTTCAGCTCCTCGATGAGGTCGTTCGGCTGCACCCCAGCGAGCACCGACGGACCCGCCGCGTTCACTACGAGGACGCCGTCCTGGTAGTGTGTCGGCACCCCATTGACCAGCACGGTGCCGGTCACCTCGAGTCCCAGGACCGGAATAACACGCTTGGCACTGCCGCCGAACGACGAGGTGTACGGCGCCGCCAGTGGTGTCGCCGCTACCACCGCCGTGTTGGGGGCCTGCAACGGAGATGGGGAGGCCGCGGAACTTTTCGGGTGAGGGCTGGCGATGCTGGTGGCCGCTGAGCCGGCATGCGGGGCGCTGCGGGCCATGGAGGGCGATAAGGAGGATGCGGCGGAAGTGTACACATGGTGCTGTGGCGGTTGCCGTGCCGCCGCTGGCGGGGTTGCAGGCACAGCACCAGTACCACCGCTCTGACCGTGGCCCTCCTGAGCCTCCAGGGTCTGCAAGAACTCCGTAAGCTTCGTGCGCCAGTGCCGGAGACAGTGCAAGAACTGCGGCGCCAGGGTGCGCAGCGACCACGGTTGGCTCGTCGGCATGTACAGGCTGGCCGACATGAGGACAAAGTCGTTCCGCAACGAGGCACCGACGCCGCCGCCGCACATCTCGCGCCCCAGCAGCGACGCCTCCAGCAGGAACTCGTACAGCTTCAGCCGACCCTCGGTCGTGGCCTGCACTACCGGCGGCAGCGACGCCAGCAAGGTTGAGTACAGGTAGAGTCGCTCCGTCGCGGCGTCGTACATCACGAGAAGCGTGTACTCGCCGTCGACGCTGATGACGCAGGTGTTACTGTCGTCAAACTGCAGCCCATCGCGGAGGCCGAGATCGTCGCCGAGGCGCCGCAGGTTCTCCTCAGCGTTCTCGCGCGCATCGTAGAAGCCGCCATCTGGCACCGTTGCCACCGCAGCAACGCTGTGGCCGGCGTGCGACAGCGGGGACGACGATGGCCCGCGGCTACGCACGAGGTCGTTGTTGCTCGTGTCCTGAGCACTTGCGACCGACTTGCGGGTGTGACTTTTGAACCCCGTGACGCTCATCTTGGAGTTGAGGCCGTGACGCTGCGCGCTAGGCCAGTGGCTACTGCCGTCGCCCGCCGGCTCCTCATCTTCTGCATTGTCGTCGATTTCTCCCTCTTCGGTCAGCAACAGCGCCGCCGCCTCGCGCTGCAGCGCCCGCGGTGCCTCGACGCCAAGCTGGGCGTAGTAGTGCAGTCGCTGCTTCACGGCCAGGCGGCGGTCCATGTCCAGTGCTCGCGCTTCACGGATGCGAGCGAGCCGCAGATGCTCTATGTCGATTTCACGTGCCCGCAGCTCAAGCTCCCGAGCCTTGGTGGTGGCCTCGAAGTTCTCTTGCTCCAGCTGCGCCCGCTCTCGCTCGGCGTCGAAGAATGCCTGTTGCTGCGCCAGCAGTGCCTTCTTCTTCTCATTCTCGAGCTTCAGTATCGCGACGGCGCGGGCGGCCTCCTGCTCGGCACGGAGTTGCTCACGACGCTCCACCAGCTTCGCCGCGCGCTCGGTCGCACGTGCCGCCTCCTGCGCCCGCAGCACGGCCAGCCGCTCCCGCTCGCGTGCCGCCTCGGCCTCCTTTTCGTTCATGCGCTGCAGCTCTTCTTCCGCGCTCTCGCGTTGCCGCTGGAGTTGGCGACGGCGCAGGTTCGCCTGGTCCATTTCTTCTTCAACGTGGCGCATCGTGTGCCGCAACACGTCATCCCGCACAACGTCGTCTTTGCGCAGCATCTCATCCTGCTGCTGGAGCGTCTGCAGCTCCAGCAGGCGGCGCTGGCGCGACATCGGAAACGGTGACGACAACGAAGACGACGCGGGAGAGCCGGCGACTGCAGCGCCGACGGGCGACTGCGTGCCCCTCGCCTCTCGCATTCGCGGGCTGTGGCGCTGCCACGCACCTCCGTCGCCATCACCTTCGCCGCCGTTACACTGGCGCGGTGGATGCCGGGGCTCCACGGAGAGGGTGGCTCCATTGCCGATGCCGAGGCTGGAGCACAGGTCCTTGTCGTTGCTCAGCGGCACTCCGTTGAGGTGCAGCACCATGTCTTGCAGCGGGATGGGGCACGAGCTGGCGGCGGCGAGGCACTGCTTCACCTTGCCAATTGTGAGGCGGCCTATGGGGGTGCGCAAGCTGAGCTTGTACCGCTTGCCTTCATCGGAATAGATAATGTTCAGATGCTCGCGGGGCTGCGACGGAGCGGCAGCAAGGGCGTCGACGGCGCTCATGAAGCACGGTGCCCGTGTAACTTGTGTTGTGCGCTGGCTTGTAAAGGAGGGCTTCTCTCTAGGCGCCCGACGCGTGCTTCGCGTCTGTGTGGAGGAATGCAGTGGCGCGCCCAAAGTTCTTGCTCGGCCACTCTTGTCACCGTGGCGGCGGCGGCGGCGGCGAGGCTTCCGACAACACAACCTCACCAAAGGATAGATGCACTCCCCTCCAAAAAACAAACGAGCAAACAGTATGATGGAAAGGAACGGGGGAGGAGGAGGTGGCGCGCGGCTCAGCGCTGTACGTTGTGTGTCTACGGGGGGTGTCTCCCACAGTGAGCCGTCAACAACAGGAGACGCGACAGAAAACACACCCCACCCCGTGCGAGGGAGTGTGGACGGGGGGGAAGAATGGGCCCTGCGGTGCACGACGCTGTAGATGCTGCTGCCGCGGCGACTCGGGAAAATGGCAACAGAGGCCGTACCCCTTCTTGTTCTTCCGTCTTCTCGATAGCGGTGGTCGTCGTGCTCAGTGGTGGATGGTATGAGCAGTCCTACGTCGTGGTATCCAGGCGAGACGAGGGAGAGAAAGGTTATGGCACTAGAGGCAGCGACGTCCGTGCCGACGCTGGTGTAGGTACACGTGTGTGTGTGTGCGTGTGTGCAGGATAAGGAGAGGGGAGAAGACAAGGGCAGCGTGCACGTGAAGAGTAATAACATTGCCTAGGAGAGCCGCAGTCGCGGCAGCATCCCCGAAAACGGTATAGCGCCCGCTGCCCTTCCATCCTTCTCTACTCGTCTCTCCCAATGACGCGTGTCGGATGCAGAGCACCCCACTGTCGGCTGCAAGCATCGCTGCTTCGCTTCTTCAGCGCGCGTCCGTGTCTCCGCCATACAGCGTGAGGTGACATACGTCACCATCACGGACTTTGCGGCAGGGCCCCAACATCGTGTGGCGGGAAGCGGCCGTAGACATACACGCCGGTACAGCAGTACGCCGACTCGGTCATCGGAGCACGGCTTCCCCCCCCCCACCTCACCAGGAGGCGTTGCGAGGGCCGGCGGTGGGATACGCTCGAGACACGTTGTCCGTGATATGGATGGCACAGGTATGTGCTGGCTATCGAAGGTCACCCCGAAGAAAACACCGCTCATGACCTAACCGCCGACAGCAGCAGCGATACGTCGCCCTCACCTCCCCAAGGAGTTGGGGTGCTGGACCCTGTATACCGCGCACGCAGGTGCGCTCTCTCCACCTTTCCCCTCCCTGTTCTCCTGTAGGTTACATAAAACACACGAATATGCGCGCACCCGTTCGATTCGGACACGCGCGCAGACGTGTATCCGCGTGCGGAAACAGCAGGGAAGTACGCAGAACGAGGTCGCAAGGGAGAAAAGCGGGACGCTCAGTAGGGGGACGGCGGCTGCTGCCCTCCCCCCTCCCATCCATCCATCTGCGCGACTACACAAGACAAGAGCAGGAGCGGGGAGCGAGAGGGTGTGAGTGAGTATCTACGCAGGTACGGTGTGCTGGCCTCCCTAACGCGTGCACTCGTCTGTTGGCAATTTGGTCGTTCGCCTCTTTCCCGTGACCTCTCGATATGCGCCGGGCGCTTCCAGGCGGTGGTGGTGGTGGTGGGGTGGGGGAGGTGGCCGCCTCCCGCGCGGCGTGAGGGCTTCGCCAAGGTCGGCGTGGCTGCATGCATGCACGGAACTCCGCCTCCCCTACCCGCCCCCACCGTTTCCCTACACACACGCACACGGACGCCACAGACGCGACAAAGAAAAACACAACCAAAAAGGCAACGCAGGTGCAGTAAACAACCGAAAGAGGAGAAAGGAGTACGCCGACACACACACACACACACACGCATGCGTGCCGGGTTCAATGAAGGGTACACGGGAGAAAGGCAGGAAAAGTAAGACAGAGAACAACGAAGGCGACTACTCGCATCCAGCTCGCCTCCCCACACACGCACAAATGCACGCATGAGGTGCATGAAGGGTACGAGATCCGCCGCAGCGGGGAGAGGGGTGGTGGCAGCACGGAAAGAAAAGCAACACGCGCACTCCGAAAAAGGAGAGAAGAGGAGGAGGGAATGGGGAGATGATAAAGAAAGGAGAGACTGGACATCGACGCACACACACACACACACGCATGCGTGCGCACACAGCAAAACAAGAGGGCTATGCAGTCACTGACGCAACGAGATCCCTCACGACACAAGTCACGGAGGAAAGGAGCCCCATCCAGTAGAGAGCAAGGGGAAAGGAAAAAAAAGGAAGATAGCGCTTAGGAAAGCCGTTCGGCACGACTGCACTCCTCTACATGCGTGCACAGCGCGCGCACACACACACACACACACCACACATATGCACATAATCCCATACATCGAGTGGGAACGTGGTGCTATGGCCCGCACACCTTGAGGGGGCGTTGATGGGTGCATCTCTCCCCCTCTCTCGCATGAACACACACCCATACACACGCAGGGTGGAGAGCGAGACATCCAACAAGCCAATCCGCCCACTGGCCGTGCGCACGGGCAGCAGAACGCCGCCTCCCTTCATCCACCACCACCACCACCACCACCTCCTTGCTCTCCATGATGGAGGAAGACGAGAGGGCGACGAGGTGGAGGTGGAGGGGGGGGAGGGAACGGGTGAAACCATGAAAGAATCGTTGAAAGCAGAAGCAGCACCAGCAACAACACAGGAGCACGTGCGTATACACATGCACACGCGCAGACCCTCCCCCCTCCCCCCACACACGCGCACGCAGACACAGACAGACGCGCGCATAGGCGATGCCGCGCAGCCTTCTTCTCGTTTCGTCTGTACGTGCCCTTGTATAGTGTGCACGACACGAATAAGGCTGGAGCACGAAGAGAGGAGAGGAGAGGAGGGGAGGGGAGGAGAGTGAGGAAGACGAAACATCGAGGACACAGACACGCACGCGGGCGCGCATCGACCGAATAAACCAGCAACACACACACACACATGCGCACAGACATGCACGCTGAATATACAGATATACATGGAAACACGCTTAAGGCGAAAGGAACGGGTGGGTGGGTGAGGACCGCACGAGCAGAACCGACACACGTACACACAATCGATAATACGGAGATGACATCGCGTCCATGGCTAACGATGCGGGAGAAAGTGGATGGGATGGTGGGCAAGGGGGGGGTGGCGTCGGGTACCCTCACACACACACATATAAACACACACACACACATATAAACACACACACACACACACACACACACACACACACACACACCACGTTGAGTCGCCGAGAAAGAACGAGAACGAGGCGGCTCGCCTTGTCCCTCGATCTGCTCCGTCAGTTCTGCCGTCATCAGTGGGCATTGCCGCTCCTCCCCATCCACGCCTACATACCCGGCGCTGGAAGACTCGGCATGATCATGCGCTGGCGACCGACGCGGCTGCGCTGGAGAGGTGCGTGGGCGCTGCCGCCGCAAGCGGTGGTGGTGGTGTGGCAGGCTCCAGCCTGCCGCTGTTATTGCAACCAGCAATGCCGACCACGTGCAGTTTCTCTGGCGGGTGCAGGGGTGGGTGTCACGGCGCCGGTGTCGGTGCCACTCCAAAGACTTCCCGCAAAGGTGCTCGTGCTGCGGCTGAGATGGCACTACAGCAGGTGCTTGTTACGTCACCGGCGGAGATGCCGACAACAGAGAACACTGCCACCCGCTCATCCGATGCGCGAATGGCGACAGTGCGGTGGAGTGCACCGGTCATTTCTCACCCTTGGCTCGGCACAGGCGCTGTGTTGGAGGCGACGATGACCGTCAGGGGGACGTCGACAGCGTGACGAGAGCGACTGCGAGAGGGATCGGTACCCCTCTCTCCCTTTTCGGGTCACTCAAACCGTCATCGAGTTACTCGCGCCACTGCAGCAGTAGTTGGTGGTGCTGGTGAACGTGCCTGTGGTGGGCGAGGTGACCGACGCGGCGTGCGAGGAGATTTGACCGATCCACGTCACGCCGGCCGTCAGCGACGGCTCCATCTCCCCATACGAAGACATCCGACCCGATGCGCTCCCAGCGGTGATGACGTCAATGAGGCCGACAGCCGCCGCCGCTGCCGCCGCCGCCTCAGCCCCCGTCGGCTTGACGACACTGCTGCTATGATTGCTCGCGCCTCCGGGTCGGGCTCGGCGGAAGCGCGGCTGATGGTGGTGATGGTGGTGGGGGTAGTGATGGTGCTGCTGCACGCTCGACATCCCAAGGCTGCCGAACGACTCCCAGTCTGCACTGGGTGGTGTCGGCGCCAACATGCCGCACGTAGCAGCTACAGAAGATGGCAAGTTTCCGCAGGAGACGTCGGTGATGCTGGCGCTGCTGAGGATCGTGGTGTTTGCCGTCGCGGCACCGCTGAAGAGGCGCGCCGACACTGACAGTCGCGAGGACGCGCGAGGCGCGGCCAACGAGAGCTGAAGCAGCGGCGCTGGCGGCGCGCAGGAGCGACTCTTCCAATCCTCGTCATCCACCACGTGTGGCGGCCGCCGCGCGCCGGAGACGGTGAAGCGCGCGCTCGCTGAGGTGGTGATGCCTCGCAGAACTGACGGCATCAGCGAGGGAGGGGAGGGGATGAGGGAAGCGGACGATGCTGGATGATACGTGGCATCCGTGTCGCCACCCCCGCAATCCGCTACCGCCGCCGCCGCCGCCGCCTCGGCGGCACCGGCACCGGCGCTATCAGCGCCACGATTTGGTGCTCTGTGCGGAGGCTGAGGCGGCCCCCACGGCTGCACCCCAGCCGCCTCGTAAACGGGAGCGGCGGACACCCGCGGCACGCCCTCCGGCTGCGAACATGGCCGGCTGCCGAGAAAGCCAGAGGAGGCCGGGGAGTGGGAGCCGCTAACGGCGGCGGTGCTAGACAGCGGCTGGTACGCGCGTTGCAGTCTTGTCAGCGAGGCGGCTGAGTCGAAGCAGGCAGTGGTGCCATCGCCGCGGCCATCCCCGCCGCGGACGCCCTGACAGAAGTCTGTGATGGTACGGTAGCGACGCTGCAGGGCCGATGCGGAGAGGCTATAGCGTTCCGTTGCGTCTTGAGAGTTTCCCCGCGGTGCGGCCATCGCATGGCTGCTGTCGCGACAACGCTGAAAAATGTGCTCCTCCAGCTGCTTGACTGTGGCCGTCGCCGTCGTTGGCCTTGGCCGCGCATGCGCGCGGCTGCTGCTGCTGCCACCACCACCGCTGGCGGTGAGAGTCTTGCCCTTTTTCTCGTCTTCCTCCGCTACGCTGCTCGGGCTCTCTGGGGGGGCGGCCTCGGTTAGCCAGCAGAACTGTCTGCCAACGGTGCCGCTGCTGCTGTAGTCATGGAAGAGGGCGTCGTTGTCGTTACTGTTCGCTGCCATCGGCGCCGTTGCCGCCTTGCGGGACGTTGCAGAGTCGAGCCCGCGCGAGGGCACTGCCCACGACTGCGGAGGTGGCGTTCTCTGGACGCCATTTCGTACCGAGTTCACGGAGGGGGTCGGCACCGACGGCGAGTGCGCCCGTGGGTGCAGCTGGCTGTACTGCTGAGCCTGCTGCTGTTGCAGCTGGTGGTTTCGCTGTATTTGCAGGAATCGTAGGAGGCCCGGCGGCACATCTGCGTCGTACGTCGCCTTCTGCAGAAACTCCTCGACGACGCTGCCCAAGTCGTGCCTCGACGAGGTGGACGAGTGAGACCGGTGATGCACAGGACAGCTGAGCGGTGAGAGGGCGCGTCGCTGCGAGGGTGCCCCAACAACGGCTGCGGCTGTTGCAGGAGCAGGCCGACTTGCGCCATCGACGGCGCTGCTCGTAGCTGTCCTGTCTGTGGCGCCTTCATTACTCAGGGACAACGACGACGCCCGGTGTTGGGCGCCGCGGTACGCGTGATCGCTGAAGTGACCACCTGCATCAGGCCACGCACAGCTGCTGGGGAGCGAGGTTTTGTTTGAAGGCCGTTGCTGTTCGTCAACGGCCGTGTGGAAGGCCATCGCAAGGGAGGTCAGTGACGCGTGCGAGTCCATGGGCACACGTAACTTCGCGGTGACATGCGACTGCTCAAACGTTGACTACACCGCAACCTCCGCCTGCTGTTGCCGCGGCTGTGGCGGTGCCGAGGGGAGCGGCGGGGTCTACCGCAAACTTGCCGCTGAAGATGGCAGGAGGGTCCTGCCCGTCGTGCGCGGTGTGGGTTTGCTCCGGCGACGGTTGTTGCAGAGGCGCTGACGCTGCTGCAGCGGCGGCGGCGGTGACGGGGGGTTCCTCCCAAAGGGAGGGGAGCCGCGGGGCGAGGGACAGCGTTGGCGCGCAGCTGCGCTCTTTCATAGACTACATGAACGCCGCTCATTCACCAACAAGCCGACGGAAAGATGAGGGCAGCCTGCCAGCGGCACCACACTCAGGCACGCGCTGTCGACGCTTGGGGATGCGGATGGAGGGGACCCGGTGTGCAGGGGTGAATCGATGACGTGCCAGCCACGTCATCAGCAGCAGAGAGGGAGAGAGCAAAGACAGGGGAGGGGAGACATGCATGTGTGGGCGACCACTCAGCACGGCACGCTCATGCATGCCCACGGACACACGAGATGGGGAGAGGGAACGACAGCGCTTTCCTCTCGTCGGCGGTGCCGCAGCGGGAGACCGGGGGGAGAACCGGTGGAGGGGGGACGGGAGGAGAGGGGAGGGGAGGGGGTATGGAGGGTGTGGGAGGATGGGGGTGAGACAGAGGGCAGACACATGTACGCAGGCACGTCTCCCCTCCTCCTCTTCCCCCCTCCCCTCCCCTCCCACACAC
This sequence comes from Leishmania infantum JPCM5, assembly GCF_000002875.2. Lineage (NCBI taxonomy): Eukaryota > Euglenozoa > Kinetoplastea > Trypanosomatida > Trypanosomatidae > Leishmania > Leishmania infantum. Next base: position 289,148 of record NC_009389.2, read on the forward strand.
ACAGGAGGAGGAGGGTAAGGGAAGGTGGAGGAGAGACATCGCGTTGGATCGGTCGGGTGGGTTGGGGAGAGCTGTGCGCAGATACGCACGCATATTCGGGGGGGGGGGAGTGGGGGAGGTGAAGGGGAAGGGGCCGAGAGCGCACACACGCGAGCCAATACATACACACACACAGCACCCACAAACCGTAATAACGAGCACAAGCACGCCACGTTTCGTCAGAGAACCAACACATCGCACAGCGTGTCAGCATCCGCAGCCGGGAGGGCCTTCATGGCGACCGCCGCGATGGCCGGCGCTGTCGCCGCCAGCGTCGCGTCTTCGTGCGCGTCCGCCTTGTCGCCACTGACGCTGGCCGCTTTACCGAGGACGACATCGCTCTCGCCCGAGACTGACTGCAGCAGGACCGTCGCAGACGGCGGCCACAGGACGGCCTGCGACGTGCGAGCATCCACGAGTTCTATCGCGTCGCGTGAGATGCTTCGCCACCCCGCTTGCCATGGCAGGAGCGTTAGAGAAAAGGTTAGGCTGCTTGCAGACTCTAGGAGACCGAGCAGGCGCACGGTGGGCCCCGCGTAGAGCCACTGCGGCGCTAGACGCTCCACGCGAACCTTGACTGCCACGTCGTAGCGATGCACGTTGCTGTGGTTGACCACCTTGAAGTGCGCCGTGACGGGCGACCCAGCGAGGAGAGGCGCCGGCGGTGTCTGCTTGTGCAGCGCATGGTAGTGAGGATCAGCTGCCGCAAAGTCACCGTCCTCCAAAGTCGTCGTCGAAGACGACGGCGGCCGTTTCGAGGGGTGGGCTGCCGACTCAGCGATGACGCGCGTGACGCGCAGCTCCACCTCCGCCTCGGACAAGAGCTCTTTGACGCGCAGCTGTGCGCTCCGCGCCGTTCCAGTCTCTCCATTTGCGCGGCACCACGTCCACTGCACATACCCCAGTGATGCAAGCCGAGGACTAAGACGACGTGTCATGAGGCCGCCGCGGCCGTGCACCACCGTGGCGTGTCGCAGCTCCTCCAGGAGGATGCCAACAGTGAAGAGCAGTAGGTGCGTGTCGCCCGGCATGAGGAGGACCGGCGCCGGCACCCGCGATTCTTCCGCTGCCGTTGACGAAGTGCTGCAACAGTTCTGCAGCTTCGCGCTTTCTACGCGGCCGCCGCTTGCCACCACCTCACGAAACACCGCCGCACCGCGGTGATGGGTGAGGCTTGGCAGAACCAGCTTAGAGTCGGCGAGACAGAGCGGCACGCTGGACATGTTCTTCAGGCCAATGCTCAGTTGGTAGAGCGCGTACGCGCGTGAGGAAGTTGACGAATGCAGCTCGGATTCATTGTCGTTGTCGCTGCCGTCTGGTTGGTCCTCCGCCGACGTCCACGTTGGCCGGACGTATCGCAGAAACCTCGGCTGCACTTCCATGATCGGCTGTTCCGTCTTGAACGTGCTGCTCCACTTGAGCTGCCGCTGCCGCTCGCTCGGGTCGTAGTAGTCTACCGCCACCGCCAGCGCATAGGTGCTCGCCTCGCTCAGCGGCACCGCTGCAACAAGTGTGTAGTGCGACTTGGGCGGGAGCGTCTCCACGGTGCAACGCAGTAAAGCACGCCGCAGCGGCGCCGACGGTTGCGCCACACCTACGTGAAAGTGCGCCTGCGTCAGGCTGTAGTTGGCAGCGTTGTGGAAGCACAGGAGAGCGCGGAACACCTCGCTGGCAAGCAGCGCGCCCATCTTGCGCGGCAGTGTAAGTACTGGCTGCACACATAAAGATGTGGAGAAGCACAAGTTCGCCGGCATCGTGACGGCCTCGCGGGTGCGCTGCTGCTGCTGTGACGCCGTCGACGTTGAGGTAAGGCGGCTACACGGCGGCTGACCGCGCCGCACGCGGCTCCACGGGTCACCAAGAACAGGGAAGAGGATGTCGCCCTCCTCGGCGACATCGCCGAGGTCCTCGCCTAAGGAGGGGAAGAAGGAAGGCTGGGAGAGCACCGTCGCCTGCAGGCCGAGCGGTGCCGTCAGCATCGCGGTACCGCTTGCCGCTACTGCACCTTTGGCAGTGCCCTGCTGCGCCGCGGAGGACGCGGACGGCCCCGCTGCCGCCGTCACACGACCGGGCGCGGCACGGCTCTGCATCGTCGCCTGCCGGGGGAGGGGTTCAATCAAGGAAGAGAGAGAAACCACTATAGGAGGGTTGGGGGAGGGACGCGCGAATAGGCCTGCGAGGGTGATGACGGTGGCTGGTGGTCGAGGCAGGGAAGAGGGCCCACGTTGCTTCTGGCTCCCTGACGTGCCTTGAACATGCGCAGAGCAGTGCCGAGAGGGGAGAGGAAGAAGGAGTGGGGGCTAAGAGGAGCAGCGGTGTTGAGGGAGGGCGCTCGCGGCGGCAGCGGGAGTCGCTGCAAGCTCGCTAGCGTGCACGCGCGGGGCAGTCGGCAGTGCGTGCTCTGCTGCCTTTCCTTGAAAATTTTCGTGCCCTTATTCGACTTGCAAGCGCTCCCCCTCTCTCGCGTTGCCATCCTCCACACACACACACACACACACACACACGGAGGGAGGGAGGAAGGCCGCAGCCGCAGCACCACCACAAAGCCAAGCGAAACAGAGGCGACGGATAGATCGGTACCTCCGCGCGCCTCTGAGCCGCCCATACGCCCCTCCTCCCCCACTCCCTCACCTAGGCGGACATGGAAGGATCCACAGACATTATGTGGACACAGGCATGCCACGTGGGTGGGAGCGGGTTGGTGAAGGTGCTCTCTCTGTGTAGGACGAGGGGGGGGGACGGGGAGGAACTACTCGCCTCTTTCTGAAGCACACACGTTTTGCCCCGGCTCCCTCATCTGAACTCGCCCGTAGCACCTTCAGTCGCTGTCGTCGCTACTCGAGGAACTGCCGCCGGCCATCTGCGGCGCTGCCGAACCGACCATGCGACCTCGCGCGGTAGGATTGGCACGCGGAGGCGCCGACGAAGAAGACGAGTCCGAGCTGTCTGCTTGCCTCCTGTTAGCGCCGCCGTACTTGTTGCCGGTACCGCTGCCACTGCTGGTGCTGCTCGAGTCGTCGCCTTGCAGGACCCTGCGGCGCTCGCCCAGCATTGAAGTCAGGGCACTGACTGCGGACTTCTGTGACTGAGGTGGTGGTGGAGGGGGAGGGGGCACACGTGGCGCGGCGGGTGCAGCTACAAGGCCGCCGCCTGGCTTCGCACCAACAGGCAGCTTGGACGAGGCCGGCGGCGGCGGCGGTGGCGGTGCTTCAGATGACACTGACGGCACCATAGCGGCCTGCGCCGGTGGCGGAGGCGGAGGCGGACGACTTCCGCTGGTATACTTCAGCTCTGACAACAATTTTGACGCTTGCGGCGGCGGCGGCGGTTGCGGTGGTGGCACGCGCGGAGGAGCGCCCCCACCGCTGCCGAGCGGAAACATTGGCGGGTTCGGCTTGCCTTGCAACAACGCCGTCGGTGGGAGCGGTGGCGGTGGCGGCGCCGTAGTGGAGCGCGTCACCCCTGGCGGCGGTGGTGGTGCCAGCGACGGAGGCGCGGCAGGCGGAGCGGAGAGTGCGGCGGCAGTGGGTTGGGTGGAGGTATCGCGAGCCTGCTGTTGCTTGGGCCTTGCTCGACCGCTTTCACGCCTGCGGTTTACCGCGCGGGCCGCGGCCTCAGTATCGTCGTCACTCCCCTCTGATGCCGTGCTGCCGTCGCCAACAGCGTGACGCCGACGAGCCCGTCGCTGTCGCTGCTCTTGGCCAGGGGCGATCGTCTCAAAGTCGCGCGGACCCCGACGTGACGCACGGCGTTGCTGCCGGGGGCCACCGTTTTCATCGTGCTCTTCGACGTCTTCGTCGTCTTCGGAACCAGTGCTACCGCCGGTGCGACCCTGCATATCCCCGCCACGTTGGTCCCAGCGCCGCACGGAAGCCAAGTGCTGAAGCGGCAGATTCCGCGGCATGTCCCGCAACAGGGCTCGCGATGACGCTGCCGCCGCGTCGCCGCCGGGCACGAAGGCATACTGCTGCGCCTGCAACGGCGTAGTAAAGTCGCATTGGATATCCACCGTGCTGGTGCTGTGCAGCCACGTCCTCGTTGCCGACCGTGCCGTCGCCGCAAGCCCTGTGGGGCTGTAAGGGTCTCTGTAGATGGGAGTGCCGTGCTGCACCGACGCGATGGCGCCCTTCGCGTTGCCATCGTTGCTGCTGCTTGCTGCCACCAGATGCCGGTAAGCCATCCGGTGTGCAGGGTAGCTCACAAGGGCGCTGAGAGTGCCGGGCATCTCGCTCGCGTTATGCATGGCCTGCCCGCCTCGCACGGCCGGCAGACAGCGAGGTTGCCAGGCAAGCGCGGAGGAGGAAGATGGCTGCAGCGAGGCCGCGCTCATCAACGTACCCCGCACGCTCAAGTGCCCAGCAGCTGCCTCGCCACGGCCCCCGTGCCCCACCGCCACGGCGCTACTTTCCTCACCGTCTAAGATCACTGTCTCCAGTGGCATGGACTCTGCCAGCCGCATGGCAGCGACGGCGTTCACGGGCGGAGCAGGACTGCTGACATTACTGTCGCTGCCGCCACACCGAGCGAAACCGCGGTGTGCGGTGGCGATGGTGCGCTCAGAGTCGGCGAACGCGGACACCACTGGAACAGCACGCATCGGCGGCTGGTAGGACGGCTGCTGCGGCTGCTGTGCTGCGTCGTCGTCGGAGTCGTCAGTGGAGGACCCGCTGCAGGAGCTCGGCGCAACCGGTGGCAGCGGGGATGAGCGGCGTGGTCGCAGGAAGCGATGACTGTGAGCCGTGCTCACCGCTGAAGGGACGCCGCTGATCACGATAGCAGCGGCGTTCGCGCCGTCCTGCGCGCCCCGCTGCGACTTGACCGTCTTCGCCCTCACGCCGCCCCCGCGACTCCGGGGCTTGAACGGCACGAGCTGAGGGTATCGAGGTTTGCTCTCCAGTAGCGTTGATGTGCGTCGCCCTCGCAAGCAGTCAATAAAATCGGCACAGATGCAGATGCGTCTTTGAACGCCGTTGAGGCGCCGCTGCTGCGACGCTGCTGCCTTGTCCAGCCGATCCAGCACTGTGTCCACCGTGTCGGCCAGCGCTTCAAGAGAGGCAACGGCAGACGCGAGGGCTGCGCAACCACCCTTGGAGGAGGCGCTCGTGAGTGGCACGACGAGACCAGGAATGATGGCGATAGCAGCGGTGTCGTACGCGCGCGCGGCGGCTACGGCACGCGCAGAGTCCACGCTGCTGCTTCGACTTTTGGAGCTTCCACTGGACTCGCCGCTGCCACTGATACTACTCTCCATGGCCTCGCTCGCGGTCACCGTTGCTGTTGCTGCCAGTACCGTGATGAGCGTGCGCGCGCAGTATGCGAGGTTTGCGGATCTGTTGAATGGATGAGAGAGGGAGATCGGAAGACACAACAACAAGAGGCGCTCACCGGCCTCCGGAGAAGATGCGCGCAACGGCTTATGTGGCCTGTGCGTGTGTCTATGGAGAAGGGTGCGCCAAGGCTTAGGGTGTTGTTGGTGTTGGTGGGGCAAACACGCTAGTTAGCGCCGGTGTGCCAGCGTAGTCACGCACTCGACTGCGTCGCTGCTGCGTAGCAGCTCTCCGCTCGCGTGCGAAAACTTACACAATACACGCACGCACCGCTGCAGGTATGGCGAGGGCGAAGCAATGACGTAAGAGGCGAGGCGAGAGAGACTGCGCAGGAGCATACATACGTGCATAGGCACACAACATGCGTGTATACATACGTGCGTGCCCTCATCCAGAGGGTGCTCATCGGTGGTGCGTCGGAGAGAGTCGTCAACGACGCACGCGCGCGCGCGCAAGGAACAGCCGTGACAACAGAACGCAGTTGTGTGCGCAAGACGGCGCGCAGGCGATGCACCGCGTCTTGAGGCGGTGCGTGCGAGAGGGGACGGAGGCGGAGCGGGTGGGTGCCTGCTACACGGCCGACCCCTGCTTCTTTTGGTTCTTTGCCGAGGGGTCAAAACAAGAAATGAAAGGCGCACGCCACAGAGCGCCCGTGAAAAAAGGGGGAAAAAAGATGACTGCCATTGGTGACATCGCGTTCAATCGACGAGAGAGGTCGTTCATCCCAGAGGTGCTCGGGCACGGGTGCGCGCGGCACGCTGCGGATGCCATTTGAACACGCACACACAGACGCACGCACCCGTTTCCCCACGCGTTTCACGCTGCTGCGAGAGCTTACGCCATCACGTTGCGCATCGTGATCTTGCCCTTGGGGGCGATCAGCTTGCAGTGGGTACCGCGCTGCTCGAGCTTGCCGGCGTCGCGCAGAGCCTCGTACTCGGTGCGGAGGATGTTGGTGAAGCCCCAGTACTTGGACATGACGATGATCTGGCGGCCGGGGAACTTCATCTTGGCGCGGCGCAGGGCCTCGAAGGCCTGCGGCACGTACGCCTCCTTGGTGCGCATGGACAGCAGGATCTGGCCAATGCGGACGCGAGCGCACACGCCGTTCGGCTTACCGAAGGCACCACGCATGCCGGTCTGCAGACGATCGGCGCCGGCGCACGAGAGCATCTTGTTGATGCGCAGCACATGGAAGGGGTGGGCGCGGGTGCGCATGTGAAACACGTCCTTGTTGGCACGCTTCACCATGTACTTGTTGGCCTGAATGCGGGCAGCCTCCAGCGCCTCGGACGCGATCTGCTCCAGCTCGCGGGACACGACGTGGATGCACACCGGGAACTCATCGACGGTGGCGCGACGTCGGCCAATGTCGAAGTTGCGGATCTTCGGATCCGGCACACCACGGCAGAAGCGCGACTTCGGGTACGGCTTGTTCTTGCAGAACCGGTAGCAGCGGGACGGACGGCGGGCCATGCTGGCGACTGTAATACTTCGAGTCTTCCGAAGGGAAAGAACACGAGGGAGTGGTGGCGGGGCAGGGCACGCAATGACGGGTGCGATGAGCGATCTCTCTGCGAGTGCGTGTGTGTGTGTGTGTGTGTGTGTGTGTGGTGGTGGTGGTGGTGGTGGTGGTGGTGGTGAGAGAGGTGACGAGTGAAGGCATGGTAGAGGCGGGCGCGAGGTAGTGGGATGGGAGCCGTCTGTGAGTGCATGCACGCAAGCGTTGGCGTTGCGTGCTCGCTGAAGCACGGCGTTTGAGTCTTCCCCACAGAGACGCCATGAGAGAGAGAGAGACAGGGACAGGCAGATCGAAGCTTGCGCTGAGCACGTCGGCGTGGCCTCCCTGCTCGTCCCTTCACGACGGCGGTTTCCGTGCTTTTTTTGGCGACTGTGCAAAATCATGTAAATGAGGCAACGGAAAAGGGCGAGTAAGGCTTCTTGACATGAACCACACCACAGACCAGAAATTAGCGGAGCACAGGCTCACACGCTGGCGCTGTGCGATGCACCCGCGCGCCGCCTCCCCCCTTCCCACCGCTCTCCGCTGCTGTGAAGGCGGCGGCAAGGCCCATGCCCGTAGGTAAAACGGAAACGAAAGAGGGATTTCAACGCGAAGGTGGAGCGCGTCCGTGTGCCGCGGCGTTTAGGAGAGACGTGCGCCCGCCCCCGCATACACACGCGCAAGCCGATGCGGACGGCGAGAACACGATGCACCCGGCCGGTGGTGGTGATGGCCGAAAGAGGGGTGCGGGGGGAGGGGGTCAAGGGCCAGCCGGACCGCATGCGATGGAGAGAACGGAATGCGTGTGCGCCCCCGGTGAGCACATAGACGCAGCAGCCTGGCCCTTCTGTCGACATCCCGCTTCCTCATCACCACCGTGACTGCTGCCGGCAGTGGATGCCTTGCACACGTGTGCCGGTGCGACTCAGTGGCGTGGCGTGCAGAGTCAGCAACATGCGTAACATGATCTTCGACGTTCATCGGAGCCGTGAAGTTCGAGAGGTCATCGGCAGCGCACGGCCGCCTCCCACCTCTTGCTTTCCCATCGGCTCTACATGGTTAGCTCCATGATGGTGTTGACGATGTCGCCGTTGTTGTTCTTGAGCGCCTTGATGGCCTTGTTGCGAGACACGTTCGCCTGGCTCATCACCACGTTGATCTCCTTCTCGTCCAGGTCGCCGGCGCCCACCTCCTCGTCGTCATCTTCCTCCGCCGCCGGCACAGATGCAGCGGCGTCAGAGGAAGCCGACGCGGCACCAGACACGGCAGCGCGGGCAGCAGCCTCCTGCGCTAGCGCACTCGTGTCCTCCAGCTGCGCCTCGCCGAAGATGACGAAGGTGTTGGTGCCAGGGAAGCGGTACACCTCTGGCTGCACCATGGCGAAGGACAGGGAGCCAACCTTGCGAATGGTGACCTTCGTGATGTTGGACTCCGGCTTGAGGCCCATCTTGGCCATGGCCTTGGCGTAGCGCTTCGACTGCTTCGCGTTCTGTGGCACCTCAGCCGCCTCGAGCGTCGGGATCTCCTCGTCGGCCATCGCCGCCGCGTTCTGGGCCTCCTCAACGGACATGGTGATAGAGAGTGTGTGGTGGTGGTGGTGGTGCGCGCGTGATGCTGTGCTCGAAAAGGAATGTGAGTCGATGCAAGCCTGCAATAAAGCGTCGACACACCGACCGGCACATGCACCAGGCGCGTTCATGAAAGGGATGCGGCAAAGGAGAGAAAGGATGAAGCGGGGATGAGAGCGGGGGGGGCGGCGGTGGAGGAAGACGCTCAGCATGCACGCGCAAGTGAGTGCTTCCTCACCAACATGATCGCGGAAACAAACAAAGGCGGAACAACACATACGCATACATGCGCACAGACAAGTGTGCCGCAGTTGCACTTCTTGATTCGATTACCCTTGCGCTTCGTGCTCGATGAGCGGCATGGGCGCGGCGGGAGGGGAGGGGGGGGGAAGTGCTATCGAGGAGGCAGAGGGACATGCGAATGCGCGTGACTTTCTCTCTCACGCACACATCCTCTCCCCCTCTTGCATGTGGTAGCTCGATGAGATAGGCGTTTACGCAAGCTGCTGCTGCTCAAACGGTTTTCGTTTTTTTCTTTCAGGAGAGAATTTCGTGGTGGCAGCTTATGTATATATATGTACGTGTGTACATGGGCTACCTGCGCGGTGCCTGTCCTCCTCCTCCTCATGCTTAGGTTAGACTTCTTAAGGGAGTTGTGATGGCGGTGCGCGCAAGGCGTGGGCCATTCCAGCTGCGGCAGCTGCGTGGGGAGAGAGAGACAGGAAGGAGGTGAGAAGGGCAGACCAGCAGACAGACACGGACGTACTTGTTCGCTCCTCTCCTCCACCTCTGCCGCGCGCACGCACTCCGGTGCGCTCTCGGCCCTTCACGAGGAGCGGGATCGTGAGGGGGAAAACAGAAATGGAGAGAGGCGGCGACAGCGGAGGCTGGCACTTTAACTTTTCTAAACCGAACAGGAAGACACGCGCAAGGCAAACACAGATACGAGAAGGGAGACGGAGACGACGAGGAGGAAACGGCGCGCATGTCCCACAGGACCCGACGAACACGCGCACGCAACTGAAAAGAGCGAAGAGATGAGCAGCACCGGTACGTGCCTCTCGCCGCGATTTTCGCCTTGTGCACGTGCGCGCCCCCCCCTTGCCCGCCTTGTCCTCGGTACGCATGCCCAACGACGCAAAAGGCGACCTTCACCTTTTCTTCGCGTGCCGTGCAGACGTTGGACATGTAGGATATCGCCGACGGATGCACTGACGCGTCTGCGTAAGCATGTGTCGATGCGCGCGTGTGCACAGGAGAGGTCATCGGCAGCGCACGGCCGCCTCCCACCTCTTGCTTTCCCATCGGCTCTACATGGTTAGCTCCATGATGGTGTTGACGATGTCGCCGTTGTTGTTCTTGAGCGCCTTGATGGCCTTGTTGCGAGACACGTTCGCCTGGCTCATCACCACGTTGATCTCCTTCTCGTCCAGGTCGCCGGCGTCCACCTCCTCGTCGTCATCTTCCTCCGCCGCCGGCACAGATGCAGCGGCGTCAGAGGAAGCCGACGCGGCACCAGACACGGCAGCGCGGGCAGCAGCCTCCTGCGCTAGCGCACTCGTGTCCTCCAGCTGCGCCTCGCCGAAGATGACGAAGGTGTTGGTGCCAGGGAAGCGGTACACCTCTGGCTGCACCATGGCGAAGGACAGGGAGCCAACCTTGCGAATGGTGACCTTCGTGATGTTGGACTCCGGCTTGAGGCCCATCTTGGCCATGGCCTTGGCGTAGCGCTTCGACTGCTTCGCGTTCTGTGGCACCTCAGCCGCCTCGAGCGTCGGGATCTCCTCGTCGGCCATCGCCGCCGCGTTCTGGGCCTCCTCAACGGACATGGTGATAGAGAGTGTGTGGTGGTGGTGGTGGTGTGTGTTTGAGAGAGCGTTAGAGAGATGCGTGCGTGTTCTAACAAGGGTTTGCTGTGTGTGTGTTCGTGGAGGCACGGACAGGGGGTTGGGGAGGGGCCAAAGAAGAATCGCGGTTACGGAGAGCGAGAACAACGAACAGAGGAGGGCATGGGAGGAGGCGCCGCTGCGGACAGTGAGGCCACTGCGAGCTCACTTTTCAACTCTCACACGAGTTCAGGCGAGCATGCGAACACCCCCTCCTTTCCCCCACACTGCAACCACCTTGTGTGTCTATCCTGAACCGAAGCGTTCGAAGCCGCCGCCGCAGCCGCTGACGCAGCTGTCGGTGACATAGTCTTTCTCCTCTCTCGCGCTGGGTTGGGGTGCAAGCAAGTACGCATGGAAGGCTGCCAGGTAGCGGCGGAGGCACATGTCCGAAGATGAGGATGAAGGAGGGGGCGCAGGAGGGGGGGGGGGCAAGACATGATGCTGCTCCTTCATGCCTTGTCGAAGACGATGCGGGGCACACAAGACTCCCCTCCCCCGGCCACGAGAAACTTAAAGAGGAAAGCCCGAAAAGCAATCATGCGCGACGCAGGCACACGCGCAGCGATGCACAGGGCCGCACGCACATCACACACACACACACACACACAGCGTCGCTTGTCAAATCACGTGCTAATCGACTTGCTCGATGGCGACATCCGTGGCGCTTCCACCTCGCCAGCTCGGCATCGTAGCCGCGCCGGTGCCTCCCGCATGCTGGCTAGGTCTTGAGTGAGTGTGGCTGCGGTTACCGCTGGCCGTCGAAGTCGGCGACGCGCGAGACACAGTGCTGCGGTAGTCGCTCTCTCTGCCGTTGCGCCCCGCGGAACCGTGCGAAGCACCACTAACACCAGCGGCAGCAGAGTCGGCCGCCGCATTCTCTGCGGGGAACAAGGCGCCACCAATGCACATCACCACACATCCGCCGCAGCAGACAAGGAAGGCCAAGGCCCCGAGAACGACAAGGATGGGGAGAAAGGCAAGGAACGCCGACGGATCGGGGCCGCCGGTGCGCTTGTTGTACTCGTACTCTTCCTTCAGCGCCCACATGCACGTCATGTACAATCCACACGCCGACGGGAAGGCGCGAACAATGACGTTGGCGACGCGCTCCCTGCAGCTGACATGGCAAGGGTGCGCGCACTGCTGCTGCGATGACGATGGGGCCGCCGCGTTGGTGCTCGTGCTTCGTGCGACGGGCGTCTCCTCTGGAGACGGTGGCGTTGTGGCCACCGTCGACTCCACGAAAGAGCCCTCGAGCATGCTGATGAGCACATGTACGCCGAAGTACGTCATCAGCGGCGCGAGAATTACCCAAAAGCTCAGCACGGGAGGCGCGGCACCGGTTCTGTCGCCGGCGGCGCCCCTGCTTTGCGGAAGCGAATACAGGCTTCCGAGATGCGCCTGCTGCTGCATGGCGCGTCTAAACGCCAAGGCAAGGAAGGCGTACACGCACACCGCCTCGAACAACACCTCGGCCACCTCGCGCCAGTACCGCGCCGTCTTCCACGGCTGCGAGAGAAAGGAGTCATTGCCGAAACCGCCCTCGGCGCCGCTGCTGTGAGTCGCCTCCGATTCGTCGATGCTGCTGGCCTCACCGTGGCCACTGCCAGGCCGCAGGAACGGATCCTCGACCGAGGTGTTCGTGCGATGATTGCCACGGACGCCGGCGGCTCTCCCCTCACCGAACAAGGGCGTGCGCGTGCGCGAGTACACTGTCGGCACCAGCATTGCGAGGTCGCTCACCGTACCCAGGACGTACCAAATCAGCCACGGAATGAAGGCGGTGAGAGGGGCGATGCGGTGATCGAGCGCGGCCGCCGTTGTCGCCGCGATGACGACGCAAAGAAGAAGGCGTGCACTGGGGAGCAGCAGGATGTACATGCCACGGCGCACACTCGTCGTCATCACCGTGAGGCTGGCCAGCAGCAACACCGGCAGGAAGCACCAGACAGGGATGAGCACGACACCCCACGAGGGCCACTCGCGTGGAGCGTCAATTTTGTAGCAGCTGATGAGCAGCGAGGTAAACAGCGCCGCCGTCATGAAGCCGAGGAGGAGACATCCTGCGGCAACGTTGCCGACGGCGAGCAGCAGGCTGCCTAGCATTCCACCGCCGTAGTCGCCGAGCTGCTTCAGGCCTTCACGACCGACGGTGTCGTACAGCTGACGCTGTCGCAGATCGCTGAGGACGCGGTGCGCCTCCTCGATCCGCTGGAACTGCTCGACAGTTGCACCTGCATTGCGGTCTGGGTGGTAGCGCAGGGCGAGGCGGCGGTACTGCTGCGAAATCTCAGCCGTGGTGCACTGCGCATCGAGCTCCAGCACCTGGTACAGCTCACCACTGCATTGACGCGGAAGCATCGTTCATGGACGTAAAGGGAAGGCAAAGGGCCACGCGCCCCACACGCGGGCGCGAAATCGAAGACGAAGACGGCGCGTCGAGGCGGCACAAGGTAACGGGGGAGAGGGAGAGGGAGGGGGGAGGGGACACGGCGGGAGGTGTGTCTGTGTGTGGGCCTCACGTGCAGGTAACAAGGTTGTGCGCTGCGGAGGAGACGGCGTAGAGGATGTGCACGCGTTTGCCGATGAGGTCCAATCTAGTACCAGTGAGGGAGAAGCAGGAGACAAAATACGAATGGGGCGCGTGGGCAGCGCAGCCGTTGGCGGTTGGTTCCAACGATCCACAGCCCACGAAGACAAAGGGGCCGGCCCGCGAGCGAGAGAGTGTGTGGGTGTTTGGCATCACACACACCGCTCGCGGTGGCTCAGGCGCCCCACACCAGTGCGCAGTGTGAGGGGCCGGGTGTGAGGTACGCTCGAGCCACGCTAGCGCTTTGCCCATCATGCAGGTGGTGCAAACATGTTCAACGTCGCAGGTCACACCGACACAACGCCATCCAGGACCTGACCGCCAACATCCGTAGCGGTGAATCACTCTGCTCTCCTCTCCCCCCTCCCCTACGTCGTGGGCGCTTGACCCTATCACGGTCAGAGGTGGTCGTGCACCGGCAGGGAGAGGAGGGGGGGTGGCTGCTTCGCTTCTCCACACAGACAGTGTCGGGGGTGCGCCGCGCCCTCAGATACCACACATTGAGGTCCCCCCTCCGTCACCCGGGTGTCGAGGGCGTTATCCCACGGAAAAGAAAAAGCGTGGAGGGGATAGAGGAAGGAATGAGTAAGGCATACGATGACGAACTTGTGAGAAGATATGTCGGTGCCACCGTTGGCCTTCTAGTGGTCAGGAAGGCAGCAAGAAGGGAAGGGAGGAACCAACCACCCCTTCTCACCGCCGTCCCTCCCTCCACCCGTTTTGGTTCCACATGCGCCCCTCTCTACGCGTGGCGCGCGGTGCCCGAGCGGGGAGAACCGGAGCGGCTCTCAAAACGCCAACATGAAGCAAGGACCCACGCACAGAGCCTGGACTGGGCAAGCGTGCGCACCTCCTCCGTTTCTGCGGGCACAGCCGCCCCTGTTTGTTGCACACGAATGCGGCGCTGCGCTCGTGTGGGTGATGGTCGCGTGAGAAAGAGAAAACAAAATATTGTTGGCCGCCACTCCCTCTCACCCGTGAAGACTGCTGCGGGGAGGGTCTCGGCGGCGGTGCTCACAATTTTTCGTGTAGGCTAGGTTGCCTCTCCCTCCTGTTGCTGTCGTTTTGGTCTGTTATAGCATTGAGATGAATGATGCGATGAAAAAAAAAAGTAGATGTCCTCCTAGCGATTTTCGTTTGCTTGCCCCCTCCATCCTTAAGATCTTGTCTAGAGCCCGCGATGTTGGCCGTAGCCCTC
>NC_009389.2:303363-329131 GCF_000002875.2 Leishmania infantum JPCM5
TGCAGGTAACAAGGTTGTGCGCTGCGGAGGAGACGGCGTAGAGGATGTGCACGCGTTTGCCGATGAGGTCCAATCTAGTACCAGTGAGGGAGAAGCAGGAGACAAAATACGAATGGGGCGCGTGGGCAGCGCAGCCGTTGGCGGTTGGTTCCAACGATCCACAGCCCACGAAGACAAAGGGGCCGGCCCGCGAGCGAGAGAGTGTGTGGGTGTTTGGCATCAACAGAGGCGGCTGTACTACACATGCGCGCGCTTGATGGGAGAGGGGCGGGGAAGGATCCCCTCTTCCTCCCAGAGGAAAGGAGTGGAGATCCTGCCTGCTCATTCACGCAGATGCCCCCCCTCCCCCCCACACACACACATCTACGGGACGGCAGCACCAAGAAAGATGCACCGCTGCTCCTTGCCGCGTCTGTTCATGCGAGGGCTTTCCAGCCGTTGGCGTTCGTCTCTGTATGTGAACGGTAATGAGGACTATGAAGGGAGCATCTAAAGAGGAGAACACCCTCTAAAACACACGAATACGGCGACTTGCTGCTGCTGCTGCGGCGGCGGCGGCGGTGGCAACGCACGCGCGCACGTCGATGCCCCTGTGCTAGAAGGATTGCTTCTCTACGGTATGCCTGCAAGTACTTCACGTGCCGCACACAGAAGGGGAGGGGGCGGAGTGAGCGGGCGAGCGTCTCCGAGCGAGAGAGCGGCGACATACTCGCACGCGGGGTGTGCCGCCAGTCCTTCACGCACTGTACCCTAGCGCACAAACAGTGGCACACATGGCTGGCGCAAGACGGCCGCCGACGGCTCCCCTGCGCCCTCCCCCGCCTCATCGCCGCCACTAGGTCAGTATGCTGCCCGTGCGCGCGTGCGCAGCTTCACGTGCACCAGCTCAGCGCCGTTCTTGTTGTACTTGGGTGTCGACGTAGCTGCGGCGGAGTACCACGATTGATGCGATGGCACTGACATCGGGATCACGCTCCTATCGCGACTGGTGCCATGCACAGGCGAGCTCCACTCCTGTTGAGGTGCCGTGTCGCCGCGCCGCAGCAGCGAAGTTTCCATCATCATCGCTGCGCTGTACGCGCTGCTGTCACTACCGCGGTGGGGGTCGGCCGGCGTGCACTGCTTCTGCTCTTGCAGCACCGCCGCCATCTCGAAAGGATGGGCCCGCGACGCGCACATCGCACCTGTGACACTAGCCGTCCGAAAAGTCGTTCGCGGCTGCCAGTTTCTGGCGCAGTAGGTGTTCTCTCGCTCTTCCATTTCGGAAAAGTGGCGTTGACGGTGACTCGTCACCTTGCGCAGCCGACTGGCCACGGTCTCACGCGGCACGATGTGCGGCGACTCCGCTGTTGACAGGCGGCGTTTGGCGGGGGTGATCGCCGACGCCGTCGTGGATGGGTGGTGAGACCACCATGCTGACGAGTCTTGCGCAGTGCCAGACAGTGCCGCCGCGCCTGCATGATGGTTTTGATGGACGCGCCTCCTGCGCGTGCTTGCCCATGCGCCGTTGGCCTTTGCTGGCGTCAACGATGAGGCTTCTGCTGGCCGCTGCGGCGCCGGGGAAGGGGACAACAGCTTCGAGAGGGGTGAATGACGCCCCCACTTCATCCCGCTCTCCAGACGCTGAGACGGGCTCGGATGGCAGGCCGGGTGCTGCCGCGCGGAGACGGGGTCGCCGCGCCCGCTGCTCAGCCCCGCCGTTCCACGCTGCTCCGCATGCTCGCGCAACCATTCTCTCGCCCGTGCCTCGGCGGCCGTCGCGGCCTCGTACTCCGCCCTTGCCAGCCGCTCGTTACCTACATGACGCTGTGAGTTGACGCGTGGCTGGACGCCGTCATAGATGGTCCGGCGCCGCCGACGCGACGATGTCGGGGACGCCCGCCGCGAGACCACCTGGGCTGGGCTTTCGTGTCGCTTGCGCAAACCTGTTTCCCACATGGTGGGAGTAACCCGCGCGGCGGAGGCGGCAAAGGGCTGCTCCGGCGGGGCGAGAGCCGGGATGTCGTAGAACCTCCGCCGACTACCGGCGCCGAGCTCCGGCGAGGTGCTGCGGCCGTGACTCTGCGTGTAGACCTCGTCTAGCCACGGCTCGTCGTCTGCGCCACTGCTGCCGGGGTTGTGGCCGCCGCTGTTGCTGCGCTGCCACGAGTGGTGCTGCGAGTGGGGGTGGAGGTGACGGTGCTGGTGCAGCAGCAGTTTTTGCACCTCCATTTCCGCGTCGTCCAACTTGCTCTCCTCACGCTTCAGCTCTGACAGACAGCATGCACGCGCGACAGTGGACGACCCCTGCGATGGGGCGGTCGGCACGCTCTGGCGCGGCGCTGTCGGATGTGAGGGTGTCGCTGCTGCCGGTGCCTCTCTAGCGCTGGCGGGCGGCTGGATCGTCAGCACCTCGTAGACCTGCTGTGGCTCCACAACGTCAACGCGATACGGAGAGTGTGTAGGGTGGCGAGCGCTCAACACACGTGGCGACGTGGGCATCGCGGTCTGCTGCTGCGTCGCCGAGGTCGGGGAGGTCGCGGCGGCGTCCATATTGGTGAGGTAAGCCTGTTGGCTGCTAGCGGGTGAGGCTTGACGGGAGCGGACCTGGATGCCCGACGGCTGGTGCACCGGCTGCGCCTTGCGCAACTCACCGCGTGGCGTGAGGGGTGGTGACGGCGTTCGCAGTGGTGCGCGCGCCGGCGCGGCAGCCTCTCGGCGCTCTCTTGCATCCGTGCTGGGCGGCGGAGGCGTCGCTGCAGACGCCTTCTTCGCCCACAAGTGATCCGATTCCGTGGAAGTGGTGGCCATGCTCAGCTGTGACATCGCTGCGGAGAGTACCGGTGACGATGTGGCGGAGCTGGAAGGGTTTGATGCGAAGATGGCGTCTGGGGCCGCGCCATTGTGGCCATCCCAGACCTCGCGAATGGAGGCGTCGTTGGAGAGCTTCATATACGCTTGCGCGCCGCTGTGGCTGCTGTGCTGCGCCTGCGACACGGTCGGCCGCGCGTAGAAGTAGGCAGAGTAGCGGTGGCTGTCGGCGTCTGGCTGGTGGCCGTATTCGGTCGGCGAGACATCAGCGACTCCGCTTCGCACCTCTCGTGGCTGCCGCAGTGGCGCCAGCCCCGGCGTGGGCACCGGCACCTGTGAGGGCGGTGCCGTGCCGGTGATCGGCCTGCGCGCGGACTCGTCTCTGACGGAGGCTGGCGTCTTGCCCTGCAACCTCTGCAACTCAGCATCGCTGTACTGATTGTAGCGTACGTCGACCAGATACAGGTGTGGCAGCAGCTGCGAGTCCTGGCGAGGGAACAGGCGGTCGTGAGTAAGGGCTCTGATCACCTCCTTCGACTTCAGTGCCTTTGCATCGACACCCTGCTGCTGCAACAGCACGTCGTGCATGGCGTCATCTGCCAGCAGGTTCTCCAGCACTGCCTCGACGCCCTGGATGGACATGTTGTTGTGCGCCAGCAGAACGTGCTGCAGTGATGCCCACACCATATCCGCCTTGACGTCTGGCGAGAAGTACGACATGAAGCCGTCTTCGCTGCTGCCCGCCGCGTTTGCGCGGGCGGACACAAGCGCGTAGGGGCGCGCGCGACGGACGGCGCGCATAATAAGCGAGGACGCGAGCCACGGCCCTGTCGTGTCGTCGAGTCGACACGAGCGCACGTCCAGGTATAGGATAGAGAGCCGCGGTGGCGCCACCACCCCGCCCACTATCACCGGCACTTCCTTTCCTACGTTCTCTAGCGCGTCGATAAGATGCGTGAAGAAGAGCTTGCAGTACTCAGTGCACGCAGCGCGTGCCTCGCTTCGGTTCAGTCGGTCCCCAAGGCACAGCGTCGGGTCGAATTCGATGCCGATGGGGCACACAACCTTGCTGCCGCTCGGCGCGTCGGCCGGTGCCGCGCGAGCCTTTCTGTGCGCCTCCGCGTAGTCGAGGATGGCGTTCAGCACCGGCACGTACGTTCTCGACGTGGTGAGGGCGCCGGGGGCCGCACAGTCCGCCACGACCAAGACGGGCGACTCCTCCGCGGAGAGTGGTGATGCCCGCTTCGCCGCCCAGGCCACTTTGGCTGCGCGGCTGCCGCGTAAAAGTTGCTTCACTTTCTCGGCCGCCATGACGCGTATCTTCGGGCACCGCACCACCACATCGCCGCTGCTGCCGCCGAAGTTTGAGCTGGCACGCACCTTGTGCTGGGTCGTTATGACGCTGTTCGGCACCGGCGTATCGGCATGCAGCAACACGGAGACGTTGCTCCCCATCGTGTGCGTGTGAGCGTGCGTGAGGGGTGGTGGTAAGGAGCGGCGCTCCAAGTGGAGGACGGCGATGCGAATGCGTGTGCGTGTATCAAGTGAAGCGAATATAGGCCAAGAGGATAGTCCGAGAGCGCAACAGGATGCGACGGTGACGACGGCGAGCAGGCGCGTTGATAAAAAGACCCACTCACACTTTTATAGTTCAGTGACTGCGTCCGCGTGGTGAGTCGGGCGCTTAGGGAGAGGGTGTGTGCGTGCGCGTATGTATGGAGGGGCGGGTTGGTGAACGGGTGACGAGATACGGGCGGTGAGAGGGGCTCGCGTGCAGGGCGCGGTCCCAACGATGCCTGCCTCAGCTCTCGCAAAGCAGACACGCCCACGCACACACGCACACACGCCCACGCACACACGCACACGCACACGCACACACGCACACGCACACACGCACACGCACACGCACACACGCACACGCACACACGCCCACGCACACGCACACACGCACACGCACACGCACACGCACACACGCCCACGCACACGCACACACGCACACGCACACACACACACGCACACGCACACGCACACACGCACACGCACACGCACACACGCCCACGCACACGCACACGCAGACACGCACACACGCACACGCACACACGCACACGCACACGCACACACGCACACGCACACGCACACACGCACACACGCACACGCACACGCAGATAACGCCAAAGAAGATAAAGTGTGCGAGAAGAGACGACGAGTGAGACGGCAACGAAGGGCCTCAGCACAACAGCGGCATCTGCCGGATATAGGGTAGCGGCGGTAGCGGTTCAGAATCTAAAGGAAGCAGCGCGTGAGAGATGTAGAGAACCACGCGTGGGCGTGGGTGTGGCAGGGGCAGGGAGGGGGTGGTGGTGGTGGAGGGTGTATGCTCCTCCAAGCAAAACACACACACGTGGTGAGAGAGTGGAGATCCCCAAACTAATGAGCAGCGAGCACAAATGTGGCTATGCTCACTTGTGTGTGCGTGTGTGTGTGTGCGTATAATCCTCTGTGGGGTGGAGAGGTCAGAGGATGGGAAGGGGGTGGGGAGAGTGCGAGCGCGCGCCCACACACATCCTTGTAAGAGAGTGCGTGCGTGGGTGGCAGAGGCCCCCACCGTTACGGTCCACGCAGAGGAGAGAGGTGGCGAGGTGGAACAGCGCGGAAGGGAAGAGCGTGAAAACAAGGTATGCATTCCCCAGCACCAAGGGTGCTCCGCGTAGCAGATGTGAGAGGCGCGTGGAGCACTGCGCGGCAGCAGAGAGAAGGGCAGAGAGGGGAGGAGAAGGGAGGGAAGACGGCAGATGCCTGCGCGTGCTTGCACGTGTGCTCTTGAGCTAGCTCTTGTTGAGTGGATCGGCGAAAATGCTGCAGGGTGCAGTAAAACATGTATATATTGAGGGAGAGCGAGGGGCTGGCTGTGCGCCGGGTGCGTGCACAGCCTGCCTGCGTATACGCGCTGGTGCGTCGCAAGAGGGGTTGGCGCACCTCCACGCATGCACCCTCCTCCCCCCGCACGTACACGCGCACGGCACACCTCAGTCGCAACAGACACCACCTGACCCGTGCGTGGTGACAGCAAGGGAGCAACGACAAAAAGATCAACACAGACGTGAAACCGAAAGGGGCCGAAGCGGTTGGCTGTACATGAAAGCCCGCTAATGCAGCGGATGATTTAGTGGAGGGGACGACGAGGGGGAGAGGAGTTCCACACACCAGGTGCGCGGCACCCTCATCAACGACGGGACACGCACGCACCACACAGACACAGGCACACAGACAAACACTCCAGGCCGTATCGCTCCCCTCCCCTTCTTCCCTCTTTCCCTCTCCCAAAGCAGGACACGCTATGCTTGAGATATCTAGTAGGCGTACTTGAACTCGCTGAAGTGGGTATGCTTGCCGAAGCGCGACGAGCTCACGGGGTCGACCGGCGTCTTGCCATGCACCTCCATCGTCTTGCCAGTGTTGGGGTTGCCGGTGTAGAGAGTGATGGGCTCGTCGCTGAGGTAATCCTGCGAGAGCTCCTCCACGATGGGCAGCACCTCGTTCTCGTCGCACATGGTCGCGCGGTACTCGGAGACGTTGGGGCCGCAGGAGCGGCTCATCCACTTCATGCTCGCCTCGCGCAGCTGCTGCTGCTCCTGGCGCGCCCGCAGGCTGGCGGCCTGCATCTCCTTCGCCGCCACCCTCGCCTGCTCCATCAGCCGCTGGCTGCGCACCCCCAGGTCTGGCCGCCGAAGCGATGCGACGTTGCTACTCGTGCTGCTGAATTCTACCCGGTAGGTCGAGTCCAGGCTGCGCATGGCCGGGTGGCGCGAGTCGCAAGTCAGGTACGGCGTGCTCGTGTGGCCGCCCGTGTAGATGCCGTTGGGCTTCTCTGTGATGACCTCCATCGTCGCTGTCGGGTTCCAGCCGGACTTGAGAAATGTTTGCATGTGCTGCACAGGCGCCGAGGATGACGTCAGCAGCTCGCCGCCCGCCTGCTTGTGTTGCTGTTGCAGCTGCGCCTCCTGGATTGCAAGCAGGTCGCGCTCCAGCGCATCCTCCTCTTGCCAGTTACCGCAGAGAACTCGACGCGGGCGACGGTCCGCTGCCGTCAAGCTATCCGCGCCCGGCGAGGAGGCGCCACTCGCGCCGGGTTCCATGGCCGCTGCGGCTGCTCCCGTGACGGTGGGCCGCACACGGTTGTACCGGCGCTCTTCCACCCACGTTCCACCTGGGCTGCAGGTGTCGATGGGGACGTAAGGCTTCCGCGCCTTGCCGTAGTAAGGGTCCATCATGGGCGAGCGAAGCGGCGAAGGGATGCCTGGTGACGCGTGCGAGGGAAAGAGAGGACGAGGGGGGGGAGCCACAGCTGTGGTGGTGATGATACAAACTGATGCAGGAAAGAGGAGGAAGGGGACGGTGTGCCGCTGATTAGCACGCAGACGCACACACATGCCGGACGGCACCGGCACAGAAGGGCGCGTGCGAGGTGGGGGCAGGTGTGTGTGTGTGTGTGTGTGTGTGTGTATGCAATAAAGGACGAGAACAGCAGCCGAAGCCGCAGAGGATGGAGAGAGGAGGAGGAGGAGGGGGAGGGGTGCAAGGCAGTGGGTGGTGAGGTGGTCACCTCTTCACTACTTGAAAAACACGGACGTCCCAAGCAGAGGGGCGAGCACGTGTGTGTGTGTGTGAGGGAAGGGGGGAGGCGCCAGAGAAGGGAAGAAGGGTGGAGGGCCTTGCCTGCCGACGTCCTCTCTCTCCGCCTCGCACGCACACGCCCCACGTCGAGGCGTCGCGGCCGTTCGCATCACCCTGGTGCCAGCTGCGCTTCCTCATGCTCAACGGTGGCTTCTGCGGAGGGAGAGGGGGGTGGGTTCATTCACTTAACGGAAAAGGTAGACGTTACTATATGCGCGCTTAAGGACCAGATATTACACGGACGCAGATGCGCCTGCACACAGAGGCACGAGCATGCTGCCCGAACCGCCACGCCCGCTTCCTCTCTCTCCCCTCCCCTCCCCTCCCCACACAGGACATGCGCGCACGCACGCACATGTCGCTCTGGAGTGGTCGAGGAGGAGGAGGTGAGGGAGGTGGTGGTTGTGGTGGTGGTGAAAGACGAGCGCACCTCTGCGTGGATTAGCGGGAGGCGGACGAGAACGAAAAAGGGAGGGGAGGCCTTGCCATGATTCATCATCCTCCGTTCCGTCCACGGATCCTGCCCCTGCTTTGTTGAAGGGACAGGACAAGCAAACAACAAGCCGCAGCGAGAGACGGAGCCCACGCATGCCTCGTCGGCTTTCCACAGAGGCCTTCCTCGCCCTCTGGTGTGAAGGGCACCGCTCGAGGGAGGGGAAACTTCTACGCCTTAGCGACGCCCACCCACGGAGACGCAGACGCAGACATCTCACATCTCACAGACAGACAGACACAAGCGAGTATCGGACACAGACACAGGCAGACGGCACTACTGCACCCACTTGGGCAGCTTCTTGTACGGGTTGCCGGCCTTCCTCTCCTTGAGCTTCTTGCTCTTCGCCTCGGCTCGCTGCCGTCGCGCCTCCAGCCGCGTGTTGACAAGTCCCTTACCATCCTCAGTCTTATGCAGCTTCCCTTCGGCAATGTGCTTCGCCTTTGCCTCCAGCGTCGCCGCCTTCTTCGCCGTGCCCTGCACCACACCGCTGATCATCTTGTAAAAGCGTGCCGCCTTCTTGCGGGCGACCTGCAGCTGCATCTTGCGCGTCGCCGCCTCCTGGCGCTTCACCTCGCTCATTTTGCGCTGCAGACGTGCCTCGGACGTCTCTGTCTGACGTGACTTCTCCTGCGCCTTGCGCAGCGCCTGCCGCCGCCGCGCCACCACTTCGTTCGTCGGCGCGTTCATCAGGTTCATCTCGCGCTGCTTCTTCACCTTGAACGCCGACAGCTTCGGCCGCTGCACCTCCTCCGTGACCTCCTCCTCCTGCCACGCCGGCTTCCTGCGTGCCTCCGCAAGCTCGTCGCCAGAAAGCGAGACGTCGTCCTCCATGTCCATCTCCGGCACCGCCACGTGAGACTCTTCGTCGCTGTACTCGCCCTCCAGATGCGCTACCTTCCCCTCTGGGTCGACCGCGGAGTAAGACGGGTTGATCAGCTTGCGGATCTCATGCACGCGCGCCGGCACGTAGCCCACAATCCTCGGGTGGTCCTTCTTCACCTGCTCCACCGCCGCGTTGTCCTCGGCGGAGTTCGTGATGGAGACAGAGAAGGGCGACACGTGCGGCGGCAGCTCCTCGCCAATGCGGTAGCCCGTCACCGGGAGCATCAGCCGCGCGTTCAGGCAGTCGAAGATGTACTGCGGCTGCACGTACTCGAGCTGGTCATGCTTTTTCATCCCTGGCGGCAGCGCGGGGCGGTCAACAACGACGTGAGTGATGTTCGACGGCACGTAGTCGGTCGCCACACGGCCGCCGCAGGCGTTGATGACGAGGGCGAAGCGCTTCGAGGGCACCTCACGCGATATGAAGAAGGTCAGCCCGCGGAACAGCTCGCGCACCTTGTGCAGCTCTTCCCCCATCAAAGACCGCTTCGACTCGGCCTCCTTCACCTCCTTGGCCTGCGCCCCGTTCGCGCCTACATCCAGCACGGCCAGCGCCCCACCGTTCGCGAAGTCCTCGGCGTTCGCGCGGGTAACACCTTCCTCATCCTCGGCTGCCAGGCGGTCCGCCTCATCGCGCGCGAGGTCCGACTCAAGCTTGAACAGGACGAACTTCATCATCTCCAGGTAGAATTCGAGGAAGCTGAGCATCACGTATTGCTGGATGCCCGGGGGGAAGCGGTGAGCGTACTCGTGCGGGCACAGCCACCGCACCCGCTCGCCCTTGACAATTGCCTCGTAGTAGTAGCCCTTGATGGAGATGAAGCCCTTCGTCAGCACGCGCGCGCGTGCGACGTAGCGGTCCCAGCGTTCGCACACCTCCTTGGCCTTCTCACTCATGCCGGAGGTGAGGGAGTGGTGTATCTCGATAGTGGTATCGGACTTGATCTCCGGGCTAAGGAAGGCGTAGAGGTGGATCATCGACATGGCGTCATCCACGTCGCGGATGGCGTCGATGAAGTATGGGTAGCGCTCCTTGATTGTCGCCACCAAGCTGTGGCGCGGCTTCACGCGTGAGCTCTGCAGCACCTTGAGGTCCTCGGAGCGGCCCATCGCCTCTGCCCGCTTCACCTTCTTCTCCCACGCCCGATATGCCATCATCTTCTCCGCTATCTGGTCGCGCACGAGCCACTTGATCTCGCGGGCGAGGTAGTACTGCTTCTCGTGGCCACTTTGTTTCTGCTTGCTGCGGTTGAGGGCGCGGGGGTAGATGCCCTTGAGGATGCAGAGGCGGCGGAACTGAACCGACTCCATCTGCAGTAGCCGCGTTGCCTGCATGCGCGTCAGGAATTTCTTCTTGAAGCGCTCCTTCTTCACCCGCTTCGCCCATGCTTGCTTCTTGTGGGCCATTGCGTGTGCGCGTGTGTGTGTGTGCGTGCCTGCCCTCAAGAGAGGCGGTGATGACGTTGGATGGGATAGCGGTACCGAGACCCAGGGGTGGGGTGCTCCATGCGCTGACTGCTTGTGCGTGTGGGTGTCAGCGGAGAGAAGCGGGGAGGTGGCGAGTAGACCACGAAGGCGAGGAGAAAGGGGGAGGGGATGAGATGATTGGTTGGTGAGGCGACATATATATGTGCATGCTCAGGCATGCATGGGCGCTCTGGATAAAAAGGTATCGTGCACGGTGGTGCGAGAGGGGGAGGCGGAGAATGTGTGTGTGTGTGTCATGTGACAGAACTGCCTCCAGCAATGAGTTGGGTCATCTGCACTGCAGCGTCATGAGCCCTCGCGCACCTTATTTATGTCATCTCTCTCTCTCTCCATGTCGTGCTTGTGATTGCTGTAGGCTCATCTTCTTGACTCCACCGCCGCAGCACCGGCGACGAGGGGCGGAGGAGGAGGATGAGGAGATCAGTAGAAGGAACGGACGGGAGCGAGCACCTGTGGAGGTTGATGCGACCCCGACTTCCAACAGCCCCCCGCGCCCATCGTACACAGCATACCCGCACAAGACGCGCCTTATGTGGCCGTTTCTTTGCCTCCTCTCCCCAAACGGCACTACCACCCTCATCCCTGCGACTCCGCGTTGGATATGCGTGCCCGACTCAGCTGGCGCCATGGGTGCCACTGCCGTCGTCGTCCTCCACCGTCCCCACATCTCCACGGCCGCACTGCTGGCCGCCCTCTTTCCGCTTAGCCTTCTCCTTTCGCCAGGCATTGCGCTGAATCTCCTCCATCGCTGCCAGTTCGATGCGCTGCTGGCGATCCTGCTCACAGCCGGGGTAGATGCCGTCCTCAAACTTGCGGTCCAGCAGGTTGCCGTCCGGCACGGCGTCGGACACAAAGTGATACGGCGGGGTGAAGATGGTGTAGAGAAACGTGCTGCGCGCCTCCAGTGAGGGGTAGTCGTCGCTCCAGTCGCTCATGGTCACGAAGCCCTCCATCGGAACGACGTGGTCCGTGTCCACCACGCGCCGCGTGAAAAGGACGCCTTGCAGATGATCCAGCTCATGTAGCGCCATGCGCGCACGCATCTTGTCCAGTGTCACGGTGAACGGCTTCCCGTGCTCGTCCAACGCCCGCACCCGCACCGTCAGCGGGCGCTCAATGTAATGCAGCAGAAACCCGCTGCTCGCGCACGGCTCCCAGGCGAACCCGGTCAGCCCCTCTGTGCGCAGCTCGCGCATCTTCTCCTCTTCAAAGGCAACCCACGACATGCCCTGCTGCGCGGCCTCGGCTCGCCAGGCCTCCTCGTCGAGGTTGACGGGGTTGATGAAGACGGAGTTGTCGAAGAGGGTGAACATCTGCACGTTCCACCCCGTCTGCGGCGCGCTCATCGACGGGTACTGGTAGTAGTGCCGCGCCTCCCTCACCTGGGAGACGAGCCCGGCGTACTCGCCCTGGGCCACCCGACGAGCGTCCAGCGCGTATTGCCGGCACCACAGTGAGCGCGCCGGGAGCTGGATAATCGGGTACGTCTCCTGCACCGCCTGCCCAGGCACGTACGGACGACTGCTATCGGCGGAGCTGCCGCTGCTGTTGCTGTGGCAGCCGTGACTGCTGCAGAGTCGGTGCTGCTCGACCGCCGCTGCATACCGGCAGCAACCAACGCTGTGAGCGCGGGTGGTAAAAACAGCAGACGACGCACCACAGCGCGTGAAGAAAGGCAAGGTGAGGCCCGAGTGGGGTGGCGGTGCGACGGCGAGACGCGCCGACGCGACGGTGGCGTGCGGGGATGTACCACAGCTGTTGCCCGCGACACCAAAGGCTGTGTGAAGCGCGCGCATGCCGGCGTGCGCCGCCGCCACCGCAGCTGCGGCAGAGGTGCGCATGGGGAGGAGAGGGCAAGACACCGCTTCTGGAGAGCGAGGGAGATGGGCGTGACTGAAGAGCCGCTTCGGCTCGCACTTTTCAGGGCAGGTGCTGCACAGGCCCGCACAGACGGCACGCTTTCCTGATCACGTACGCTCGTCACGGCTGCGATAACAGGGGTAATGCCAGGCTGCAGCCAGCGCCCTTCCTCTGTTTGGCGACTGGCGGCATGGTTATTCCGATACAGGCGCATGTGTGCGCGTCCATGAGAGGCGGGGAGGAGGGTTGGGGAGGAGACGTGATGCAAGGCAGCCGCTTCTTTAGGGATGAGGGGCAGTGCTGGCGTACGTCGCGCACGCACACAGAGGTTTGTGTGCAACGAAGAGAAGGTGTGCAGCACCCCCTCCCTTCCTTCAACGCCGCCACCACTGCGAAGCCCGTGATGCACACTGGAGGAGGTGTGTGTATGTGCGTGTGTGTGGAGGAGGGGGGGGCACAACCACAGCACGGAACGCGAGGGCGCGGGCGGGTGATGCGGCTTGACAACCACCGCCCTCCCTGCCTCCATCACCCTCTTTTCCGTTCACCACTTTGGCGCGACCGTCGCGTTGTACTTCCTTGTTTCTTCTCGTTTGATGGGCGTATGGGTCTTCGCGGACACGCGCGCCACGATCGCATCACAAACGCGCCACACCTCCGCACCCCTCACACAGAGGGAAGGGCGACGCTTGGCAAGAGAGGGAGAACACGGATAGCGGCGTTGGCGCGGGCGGGCGGGCGGCGGGGGCGTTCGTTCCTCAATACCGCGGCGCAGAGCACACTCGTCCCCCCCCCCCCACTCCCCCACGTGGAGACCAACAGCACGCTTCAACTAACATACATGCACACACACACCCACACCCACACACAGAGACGCCTTTTCGCTCGTTGGCGGCTGCTTGCTTCGGCGACCCTTTACCTTGGCCACCACAGCGCATCGCGCACGGCGCGGGAATCGTTGACGAAGTAGCCGCGCCGCTGCCGGGTCGGGGAGAGGCCAGCGGAGTGCTGACGCGGCTTCATAGAAGGGCTCGTGCTGCCTGAGGTTTGCGGTTGCGGGCTCAGTGACATCCGCGGCGTAGATGTCGTGGTGAAGGTGGACGGGCTATAGCTGCCCGCGTTAAGGATCAGCAGCGGCTGCCTTTGGAGCTGCAACTGCATGAGCTGTAGGTTCTTTAGCAGCTGCTCTTGCTGAAGTTGTTGGAGCTGGCGGCCTTGCAGGTCATCTAGCACAAAGACGAACTCCGTCTGCGTGCCGCGATCGAGGGCGAGCGGGGTTTCGCGGCAGCGGCTGCGGTGCCCGGCGGCAGCGCTGTCAACGACATTCGGTGACGAGGTGGAGGCGGCCATCGACAGCGCGGACGCTGGCTTCGATCCCGGCGGAAAGCACGCCAGGGTGTCACCGTGAGCCGCTGTGGCAGCAGGTACTTCTGCCACAGCCTCCACGGTGGCGCCGGACTCGCTACGCCGGCTTCTGCGATACACACGGCGCATGTTGCCATCCTTTGACATGGCTGCCTCCTTGCGTCTGTACCTTTCCAGCGCGGAGCCATAGCCTTCGTGAACTGCCGAAGGCTTGTCGGGCTCACTGCTGACGGCTGCTGCCGGTTTTGCTTGTGGCGGTGGGGGCAGGGCAGGTGGTGTGCCAGTCAAGGATGTGCTCGGCGACACCCGCGTTTCCTTCGTCGGCTGGAACCTCTCCCGCCTGTTACGCTGCGACGGCAAGGATGACTCGGACAGCGGCGACATCGACACGGGCACCGGGTCTGCGTGTCGGCGCGCGGTGGGGATCGGCGGCTCCGGCGATGGATCCACGACGGTCGACGACGCCGCCACGCTGAAGGCGAGGGAGTGCGTCGACTTGTCCATGACAGACGATGGTGCTGTCTTGGGCGTCGGTGCGGTCGACTGTGAAGCGGCGGCCGCGACCGCCTCTGATTCTCCAGGTTGCAGTTGCTCCGCCTGCTGCTGCAGCGGAAGTGACTTGAGGATTCCTGTGCTTCGCCGCGAGTCCTTTGGTGCCTTCTTCGGCTCACTGGTCACGGCACTGCTGCTGTTGCTGCTGCTCGCACCCGTGATGGCCTCATTGAGGAGAGAGGCGCTTGCGGCAACCAAAGACGACGCAGACGCCTTCTCTGCCGCGTTCACCGCCCCTTCACCGCGGCGCACTGGACAGCTTCGTCGCTCCGTCGCGGCAGCGGCAGCGCCATCGGTGCTGGTCGAACGCGGCGTGCCCGTAAGTTTCGGCGCCGCGGCGAGCACCATTGCAGTGCTAGCATCGACGCGCGTCGGCGGTGGAGCCACGGTCGGTTTCACCTGCACGGAGATGCCTTCGCTGTGGCTGCTGCTGCTTCCTGCGCCGCCCCCCAGGGATGACTGAACGACAACTGCCGCGGACACCGTGAGCGTTGGCTTCGATGACACCATGACTGCAGCGGACTGCACATTGTAGCTGTACTCCTCGTCCTCAGCGAACGCCGCCACGGCATTGACACACGGCTGCTGCTGATCTTGCAACGATACGGCCGCAGGCATCATACGTGCTGTCGTCACCTGCGCATAGCCGTACTCGCTGTCCGATATTGGGATGCCGTTACTCGGCTCTGAGGATGGCGTGGGCCGCATGATGGTGAACGGTGTCGAGGCCTGCGACTCGTCCGCCGCCATCATACCAGGCGACAACGACCTCGCCGAGGCTGGAAGTGGCGTCTCTGAGCCACACGGTGGGAGTAGGCAGTTGGCCATGAGCGCCTCGCGCTGGATGTGGCCGGTGCGCCCTGTGTTAGCCGCCATGTTGCGTCGGTACGGCGCGGTGATGTCGCTGACGATGCGGCCGCGCGGCTGCGTAAGGCCGCCGCGCCCCTTTGCCGTTGTCTCCTCGCCGTACCCGACGACAAAACTGGAGAGACCGCGGCCAGGGCGGACCACCGCCCTACCGCTGCTGCTGCCGCCAGTTGCATCAGCTTCTGCCGCCTTCCCGTGCTGCACGCGGGAGGCAGGAGCCATCGGTGGCTGCTGTGACGACTTCCGCGTCTGCGATGGCACGAAGCTCTGCGCTTGGATTGGGATCGGCGCGAGGTGCTTGACGATCTCGTTGCCGTCCTCGTCCGTCGTCATCGGCGGCTCTGGGTACATGCCGAACAGGTCTGCCTGCTCTGGGATGTAAAACTGGCGCCGCCCAGGACGGCTAAGCAGGAGCGGATCGACAAGGTGCGTCTGCCTGTACAGCTCCTTCACGTCCTGCTCGAAGTTCATATCCAGGCGCGAGGTGCCGGGTGCGGTGCTCAGCTGATGCGGCAAGTTCAGTAGCCGCTGCCGCTCTTGCGCAGGCACGCTGGCAAGCGGGTCCGGCGGTGCGCAGCAAGGTGACATCGATCGCCGGACTGCGCTGCGGCGCTCCGTGTTTAGGTGGAAGGGTTCAAAGCCTGCTGTGGAGCGGCTGGTGACGCTTCCTTGACAATCGCGCCGCTGCGGCGGCAACGCGCCGCCGCACGAGCCACTAAAGGAGCGAGGGCTCGCAGAGCCTCGGACCCTCTTCGGCGTGGCGGCGGCGTCGGCCGCGGGAGACTGCGACGACACCGACGCCGCAGGAAAGGAGCGTTGGCTGGCCTGCTGGCCTGGAGACTTGAACGACATGGCCGCGGCAACGGACGGCACCGACGCGAACGACAAGAAGGCCGGAGGCGGCGGGAGCGCGCCGCTGTCGCAGTGAGAGCTGCTTACGCTCTCCTTGTCGAACGGGTCTGCCCTCGGCAGGCGCTGATACACCGAGCTCGCCGAGCTCCCTGTGACGCCGTGCTCCTCACCTACGTCAGGACGCACCGAGGCGTTGCTCCTGCGCGCATCCTCAACCACCGCAGACGACGCGTGTGAGCGCACAGACGACGGCTGACGCGTGGTGACGACCGCCTCTGCTGCGGCGGGCACGCCAACCGGCGAGGCGGCGGCGGACTCGTGGCGCGCGGGGTTCATGCCGCCCTCGGCAGCGTCTTCACTGGCCTTCTTGTGAACTTCGCCGGCGCCGCACCGACTCGGTGCTTGTGACGTCCTCTTCAGTCGTGAACTTGTCTGCGACGCCTCCTCCGCCGCATCTCTGCGGTGTGCCGGATGAGCGGCGGACGCCGACGGCGGAGCGGGTGGTGGCGGCGCAGCCGGTGCAGCGCTGTGGCCCGAGCGAAAGACGGAGGAAGTAAGAGATGACGGTAGATTCTCCATGTTCGGGTCGATGCACTGCTGCCAAGAGCGCACCATCGCGTCGGCTTTGACGACGGCAGCTTCGAGTGACGCCAGGGAAGCCGCGGCCGGCGATGGGGATGCGACGACCGCTTCCGGTGGCGGTGGGGGCTGCTGGTGTGCTGGCGTTTTCAAGGCGGGCGCGGCGCCGTCCGCAGCATCACTGCTCTCCTCAGCCGGCGGCTTCTCTGAGAAGGTGCGTGACGACGACGACTTCCGGCCCCACGACGGCAATGAAGGTGCTGCGGCTGCCTTTAGCGCACCCACTGCTGCTGCTGCGGCTGCCGCAGAGCTTCCGGCAGAGCTGCGACCGTTGATCGCCGCACCGTTCCGCCGTGCTAGCGCACTTCCACTGCGGATTATCTCACTGGCGGCGCTGGAGCCCGGCACCGCGGTGGATGACGCGGGCGAGGCGAAGGATCTCTGCGGCTCTCCAGGTGCTTCCGTCACGGAAAGCCGCTCGTGTCTTCGGGGTGGCAGTCGCGAGCTATGGGTGCTGACGCAGCTGCTCGGCGCCTCGTCGTCTAGCGAAGGCTGCTGCGGCTCCTGCGCCTGCGAGTCTTGATGCTCCTTGGCGCTGGATGCGGCGAAATTGTTTTCGCTCGGCACGGCTGTTGTGTCATCGACCTGCGCGCTATCCGTTCGACGGTGGGATCGGTGCTTGTAGCGGCGCGAACTGTGCTCACTGTCGTCCGGCCGGTGATGGCGGTGGTGGCGATGATGCCGCGAGCTGCTGGTGCGGCTCCCGGATGGCTCAGCGTCGCCGTTTCGGCCTGCGTCGGCGCTGCTGCGGTGATTGTGGCGACGAGATGCACGGGAGTAGTCGGTCCCTGACGCGGGCCCATGCGCCTGGTCAGGGGCGGCGGAGTCCATCCTTGAGAATCGAAACGCTGATCACTGAAAGCGCTGTCTAACGCCTGCTCACGCACGCGCACACACGGCCGAGCGAGAAGAGTGGCGTGTGGGAGGGGACAAGGAAACGAGGAGCGGGGGCGGGGCGGCTGCTCTCTCTCTCTCTGTGCTCGAGAAGGGAAGCAGCGGCCCACCACGACGAGTATGACGGCGCGTGGCACTACCCCACCCTGTCAGTCGACCGAGGCACAAACACGCGCACGCAAGGGACAAGAGGGAAAGGAGCGGTCGGCTGGTCGGTCGGTAGTGGTGGGGACAATAATGCAGCGTCGAGCACGAACGAAGAAGCCGAGAAGGCCGGTGCGGTGGCGAGTGAGAAGGAGGGAGGGAAGGGGAGGGGGGGGAGCAGTACGTAGTGAAGTTTGCGCACAGATAGTTTGGAGATGTGCTAATATGAGGATCACCGACACACACACACACAGACACAGACATATACATACACACACGGGGAGGGGGAGGGGGGCCACTAAACGCATACGTGCACACGAACGCACGCGGGAACAGCGCGGTGGTGGTGGGTGAGGGAGAGGCGGAAGCGGACGCGAGCAAGCAAAATCGAGCCTCCCTAAACACACACACACACACACACACACACACACGATCAGCAGAGGCGCAGCTGCAAGACACAGTGAGGGACGCTTCGCTGAGGCGGACAGACAAGAGGACGTATGCGCTGCAAGCGTGCGCACTGCGTGTGTGTGTGTGTGTGTAGAGCATTGCCGTGTGTTTATGGGGAGGTGCAGGGCAGAGAGGTGGGTAGGTAGAGGATGAGGTGTGCGAGTTCGTGGCAGCAGGGCATGTCGCGGCTGCAAGGCACACACTGGTTGTGTTGCCTCTCTCTCTCTCTTTCCCTCCGTGCGTGTGTGTCGGAGTGCGCGCATCTGGTCCGCGCATGTGCCGTGCAGAGAATCAAGACGGAAGACACACTGAGGCGCGCAGGTGCACCCACATGTACGAGCACCCACGTCCTTGTGTGCCAACCAGCATCACCGTGGGATGGTGTCGTGCGCCTCTTTAGTGATATGTTCTTTTCTGTTGCGCCGCTTGTGTGCCGCTCGCTTCCGTGTCGCGGCTGGCCATTAAATTCCAAGGCATACAGAGAGAGAGACGCACGCGTGCACACGCGTACACTCAACGAGGGCACGTCGCACAACTCATAAAGTGCTTGTGCTCACGCACTGCCCTCAGCGAGAGTAGCTGCGCTTCGGTGTCCGCGCTGAGGGCGGCGGCGACGAGGCGGTCGGCGGCCCATTGATCCCGACCACTGCCCCACCGCCGCCGTTCGCGTTTCCACCGACAGCGCCACCGCCTCCACCACTACTACCGGCTGAGCCACCACTCACGCGGCCACTTCCCGGGATACCGCTGCCGCCGCCGACAGTCGCTGACGGCACTATCAGCCCCGACGTCCAGAGGAGCGCGCTCACACGGCCATCCAGCAGCCCACTGGCGCCAGCACCCTTGCTGGGAGCGGCGTCGCTGTGGATAAGGGAGGAGGCTAATCGCCGCTGATGCTGCTGCAGCGCATCCCAGGATGTTGTGCTCTGCCAGCGGCTACCGCCTCCAACACCGCCGGTTGAGCTTGCCGCCGCCGCCGAGACCGCTGCCGGGAGCCCAGCCATGCTGCTCTTCTCACTGGTGGAGCGGGAGGAGTGCGCGCTGCTCCGGGTGAGATGGAGGTGCACATTCAGTGTGCCAGCGCCACCACCGCTGCCAGAGACAGTGCCGGCGCTCGCGGTGGCTGACGGCTCCGTCGATGGAATCCAGTGCGGCGCCGCGGGGCCCGGTAGACTGCCGCGTAGCGGCAGCGCGACAGGAAGGCGGTCAACATCGATGTAATGCTGCCCGTCTGCGGCCACCGTCTCGGCCTGCGGTACGCACATCCACGGTGCGGCGGCCTGTGGGCGGAGATCGCCACTAGGGCCGCGCAACGTCCCCCCCTTCGGTTTGTGGCTAACGGCAGCGCTCGTGGCACTCTGCGGGCCATTCACGGGGCCAGTACCGGTGGCCGATGATGTTCCACCGGATGCGGACGCAGAAACGCGACCGAGCCCGGCTCCAGGTGCTGCGGCCACACCTCCCGCTGTGGCCGCAGCGCTGCCGGCTCCACCAGACACCGCGGTGGACAAGCGCAGTCGTATAGCTGCAGGCAGACGTTTCTGCTGTCCAGTGGCTGCGTCGTAGATGGACCCACCCCAGAGCCACACCGGCAAGTGCGGTGGCACTAGGAGAGGCCCAGTGTAGTCAGCGATGAACGCCGCCTCATCCTGCACCTCGCGGGTGAAACGCTGAAACTCGGCGTTGGCGACCTTTGCATCCCACTGCAGCAGCTTGCGCAGCGCCATGATGACGAGACCGGTGACGTGGCGGCCGTCGAGACAGTGGATGTACAGGGGGTGCATATCCTTGTTCATGATGAGCTGCAGCGCCTCGCTCAGCTCCGACGGCAACAGCTGCACCTCGCCCTTGGCGCGCTCGGCGTGAATGTGGTGCAGCTGGATGTGCTCCGCCTCCGCGAAGCACTTGAGGTCGTACGTCGGCGGCTCAGGAATGAGCGACACCATCGTGCGCAGTCGCAGCCGCCGAATGTATGGGAAGTTCCGCAGGACGGGGTAGGCGCCGCGGTACACCCCGGACTCCACGCGTGCGAAGCGGAACGGCGGGACGAGGGTCAGGGGTAGGGCCGCAGACAGCGAACCCGAAGCGCCGCTGCCGGCGACAGGATCGGCGTGAAGCTCTTGCTGGTGGTGCGGCTGCGAGAGGCCTCTTGCCACGGCTGGTACACTACCACCCGTGTCCCTCCCGCTCACACTGCAAGTGGAGCTCCGCTGAGCGGCGTCTTCGTCGGTTGCTCCAAAGACGGTGCTGAGGTGCGGCGGCGACGCCAGCATGCCGGCCCCGCTGCTGCCTGGATTCTGTGGTGTCCCCACGCCGCCGGTCCCTCCGCCGGTCCCGGCCGCTGGTGCTGCCGATCCCCGTCGCCCTCCTACGCAGGCTGCCGCGGCGCTGGCGGGCCGATGCAAGCGCAGCCATGGTGCCGCTCCGGCCATCGAGCTCGAGCTGTGCCATACATACACAGGCGCCGCTACCGGCGTAGCAGCAGCAGCAGGCGTGCCACGCGTGGTAGGTGGCGTCGTGAGATGCGATCCCCCCACTGCACCGCTTCCAGCGCCGCCGCCGAGTCCAGTGGAGGCAGTGAGAGACTGCGACGACGTTGACAGAGAGCTCGGACTGTTGTGGCCGGCGCCGTTTTCGACGTCCATCGGGACACCAGTGGTAGCGGCGCTCACAAGGCCTGGAAACACGTTGCTCCGCGACGATGGCGGGAAGTACGTCGGGGATGACGTCGGCACGCCCCATGCGTGTGTCGCCGCTGCCGGATCACTCCCGCCGCGGCTGTGACCATTCACGTGGTGCTGGCCTACAGCCGACGGCCAAGAGCCGAGGCGATGCACGTAGAAGTACGCAGTCGCCGCGGACGGCGTCGGAAGGGGGGTGGGCAGCGCTAGTGGCGGCGAGGTGTGGTCGCCGCTGGGCGACGTGACAGTCGTGATTGTCGTTGCCGCAGGCGACAGGCCTGCGCTGCAGGCGGGCTGCGATGACGAGGCCTCAGCTGCGGTACCCCCGCAGCGACTGCCAGGCAAGTGCTGCTGCACATGCGACCGCGGTGCCGCTATCGGCAAGGACGTTGGTAAAGCACCGGCTCCGCCTCCCGTCCGCGCCGCATGACTCATCTCCTCAAAGAGAGCGGCGGCGGCATCGTGTGTGCTGTGCCCTCGGCGCGCCCACATCGAGTGCGGCCGCGGTGGCGGAGCGCTCATCCCGCTCAGAAGGCTTGCTAGACAAAAAAAAAGAAAAATACGTGCGTGTGGCCGCTGTGCTGCATCAACGTGTGCGCGCACGCAATGAGTCTGCGCTGGCTGCCCCTAACCTCACTCCGCAAGGACTTCGAGAAGCATGTGCGACCAGTAAAAGGCACTGCATGCACGCGAAATTCTCACGCCCTCTCAGGCAGAGACACGAGTTGCGCCGCTGATCGACAGAAGAGGAGGAGGAGGGGGAGGGGGTGGGGGTGGGAGCGCCGGGAGTGAGAAAAAACAAGATGCTGAGCCACCTGCGCTCAGCATGAGTTGATACTGCTTGAGAACGCACGATGCACGGCGGGCAAACACGTACACAACTTGCAGTAGCCAGCGGGGTGAGCCACACTGATGTCGTGCGCGCATGTCGCTGCAGCTTCTACTCTCCGTCTATCGACAGCATGGCTTGAGTGGCGGGTGCGACCGGAAGATTGCCGCGCAACCATCCGCGAACGCAAGAGTGCCGCACATGTGTACGCGCGCGTGTTGATGCGCAAGGGTCAGCGGGATGCCGTGGCAGGGAGGGAGGGAAAGACGGGAGGGGAAACGGTTGCACGCGAAGAGCGGTGCCCAGTCGACATGCGAAACGTGGCGGCGTGCTCACAAAGAGTGCACGACTGCGCCTGGACGCGTGCGGGTATCGGCGTCATATATCCTCTCCGCCCCCCCCCCCAGACAAACACACATACAGGCCCACACACATGCACAGAGCTGCCTGCACGTCCTGTTCTAGTTGGCAGCCCGTGTCGTCATCGCTGGGGCTTGTTGTGATGCTCGCTCGGTGTGTTTTCTTTCTTATTACGCTTACGTCAGTCGACCAACAGGGGAGAGAACGGGACGGGATACGTCGGACCGGGAAGGGATGGGGGGGGCACGCCGATGGCTTCGCAGCACAACAGCACCGCCGCCTGTCCTCTCTTCCGCGTTCACTACCACGCATGGACAGGCATCCCACCTTTCTGTCGAACCTGCGGGCGCTCTGCTTCACCACCACCAACGCTGACGCCCCGGCCTCCTCGCCATCATTCTTATCATTCTTCCCCTAATTCTGTGTATTTACGCCGTGATCAGCGCTGCTGCGACGTAAAAGTCGCCGCACACTCGCACACGCACTCGGAGGCGCATGGACAGCAGAAACGAAGAGGACAGAGAGTGGATGAAGCAGGCACGCCATCCGGCATGACCGTTGAGGCCTCTCCCTCCCCCTAACACCCATCACACCACGAATACGTTGTCGTGGGGCTCTGCCTTGGTGGGGCGCTGTTTATTCGATGTGTCTGCACCGTTCGGCATATGTCGCCATAGCCGCTGCTCTCATCATCATCATCGCCATCCCTCGCCCCCCCTCTCCCCTGCACAGTCGTCCTTTGCCCTCATCTCTGCCGCCTTGCTTTATTTCCGGCTTAGAGCGTGGCAGTGAGCTTGTCGAGACCCAGCATGCGAGTCGGCAGGGCCCAGAAGAGGTACGCCATGAGGGCACCGCCGGTGGCCGCGCCGTGCTCCTCCGGCTTCGTCGTGAAGATGCGCCAGACGTCGATCACCATAACGAACGCCGTCAGCACGAGGAAGGGGATCGGCGGCTGCTGAATGAAGTTCAGGTGACGGAAGATGAGCCCCTCTATCGCCACGAGACCCATGATGAACGGGTTGGGTCCGTAGCAGCGGCCACGTACCTCCAACTCGTCCATTCCGTAGTACAGCTCGAATTTCTGCCGCGCCACATGGATGACGCTACCGCCGAGCGTGCAGAGCAGCGCGAAGAAGGTCATGCGCGTGTTGCCCAGGAAGCCCAGCATCGTGTCGCCGAACTGCCAGAGAAGCCAGCAGTCGATGAGCAGCTGGAGGATGTTCTCTTGATAGAAGGCGTTCGTGAAGAGGGGGTAAATGCGTGTCCAGTTCTCATGTGAAAGAGTGCAGTGCTCGACCACGAAGTCGCGCCAGTCGTCATTGCCGAGGTTCATGATCAGGTAGCACATCACGTTGGCGAGGAAGAGGATCATGACGATGTTGATGGTGTGGAAGGGCGGGGGGAAGGGCAAGTAGCCTGGGCCGGAGTTCATGTTGAACGGGCTCTCCTGCTCGTTGCCACTACCATCCTTCTGCTCGTCCTCTTCCTCTCCCTTGTAGCGTGCGAGCTTGTTGACGCCCTGCAGCTGGCCGCCGCCTTCGCTGCTCTTCTTTGGGGAGCGCGCAACGCGGGTGGCTCTGGCGACGCCGTAGCAGCGCTGCGCAGCGAAGAGCGACGAGCACGCTGTCGCCATCGGCGAGACCGCGGCTCCCGCGAAGAACGAGGCGCGCGCCGGGACTACAATGGTAGCGGCGCCGCGCATCGTGCGAAGGGCGGTCAGGCTTGTCGGAAGCGCCGACAGCTTCCGCTGCGTCAGCGTCGACGACACAGGCAGCGATCCCGAATGGAGGGCGCGCATGGCGGTTGCTGAGGCGTGCACCGTGAGAAGACGGTTGCTGCTAGTGCTGCTGCTCATGGCGCAGCGCATTATCGCGGGCGATGACGACACTCTTGCTACCGCCGCTGTCGCCAGCCGTGAAATCCGCTGTGCGCCACAGCGCGCGGCGAAGAAGCATGGCTGCTGCATGTTTAGCGACGGGAACGATGAGGGGTGGTGGTGTGAGGGGTGTGGACGTGAGGGTGGCGGAAGGGCACAGGCAGAAAGGCAACGTCTGTGAGCAGACACGACGGAGGACGCAACCGCACGAAATGAAACTCCCCAAGTAGGTTGCACTGTAAAGGCAGTGGTAGAGACGCGAAAGACAGGCACCAGCTCACTCGGACGACGCACGTACGCGCCGTGCGACCCACAAGCAGGAGCGTGGAGGAGGGCAACACTGTGCGCAGGTGTATAGGCCGACGACGAAGTACGTGCAAGAGAGGCAGAGGCGGAGAGAGGGTGGAGGGATCGGAGAAGCGATGCGCGGGGTGACCGCGTCACGAGCACGACAGGGACACGCTCCTCGAGGGCCCCAAGGCATGGACTAGCCCACCACCACCACTGCCGTGGGAGCACCCAGCAGGAATGATTTACATCCACTACGTGAAGACGCGGAAGCTGGCGGGTCGTCGTTGCGAGAACTCATCCAGATCCGCGCACGCAGCAACNCTTTGGTGCTCTTTCTCGATCACGTCCTCTTCGCTTCATCCACTGGGGGAGGGAGGGCTGCGCGGACTCCAGCTGGCGCACACGAAACTACACCCACACACCTTCACGCAGACGGCAACGCGCTTGTACGGGCTGGCGCGCACGCACATGGAAGCAAACCCATCGATCCTTATCGTCTTCGCGCTTCGGCAACACGCACGCCCTCCTCCGACCCGTGAGAAAGGCAAAAAAAAATATTACGCAGTCGTCGCTGCTGCTGCTGCTGCTGCTCCGCCACCACCCTGCTGCTGCTGCTGCTGCAGTGCATGACGCTTTTCCTCCAGGAGCCGTTTCTCAAGCTGATCGCGGTGCATCACGTCACGCAGCCGCATGCGCCGCAGTCGCATAAAGTTCATCTTGCTGCGCATGTGCGGGTTGGCGACGGAGCCGCCCCGGCCAAACGTTGGTGGGATCTGCGCCGCCAAATCGCGAAACGAGATGTGCTCCGGAATCCCGATGAGCGCCTTCGCTTCGTCGAGGTCGAGCTGGTCGATGCGGACAACGTGGCGCACCCGCCAAATTCGCTTTCGCACTGACGGGATGTCCGGCACGACGGTGGTCTGCCCCATAAACTCCAGGCGGAGCTCGCGCAGCATGCGGTTCACCTCCCACGAGAACTTGAAGGGGTGGTCTATGCACGTAACGATGAACACATTCCCGACGCGGCGGTAGGGACCAGCCGCGATGGTCGTCGTCGACGTGGCGGTGCTTGCGGGTGCTGCGGCTAGTACGGACGGTGTTAGGTGAACATCACGGCGGCACACCGCAGCAGGGCGCAGGCTGGTCGGTGTCTGGGCTGCTGCAACTGCGACGCTTGCTGCCACAGCCGGCGAGGCGGTGATGCATCGAAGAAGTCGTAACATGAGCGAGTGGAAAGTCAACCAACGTATCCGCTGTGCTCTGTGCACGTGCGTATGTTTGCGCGGGTTGCGCATCACAGTGAGAAAGAGGAGTATAGGGCAGCAGCGCCACCACGCCAACGATGATGTGGCCCACATGCGCAGCGAGAGAGTTGGAGGGAGGATACGTGAGAGTAGGAGGCGTGTTGTAGATCCGCCTCTTGATGCGCGCGCCCCATAACCACGACATACTGTGGAGGTGGCGACTGAGGAACAGAGGGGTGGGGGCGAGCGGCGGCGTCGTCGGCCTGGTGAGAAGCGCGGGGAAAGAGGGGGACCCACGCTTGAGGACGCCGCCGCCGCCGCCACAGCAGCAGCAGCTTCCAATCGTTGGCGGTCCCTGGGGCCATTTGCCCCCGTTCACCACCACTCGACCGCGTCCCGACGGCCATCCCAGCCCGCCACATGAGGGGGATCCTCGCCCTTGGGCATGAAGTACCGCCTCATCCATCTGCCCCGGCGTCCGTGCGAGCCGCAGCGGATGCCTTCTTGGCTGTTGCTTTCGATGTTGCACGTGGG
>NC_009389.2:329231-352155 GCF_000002875.2 Leishmania infantum JPCM5
CGCCCTCTCACGGCCCTTTCACAGGCCCCCTCCCGCTCCCCCCTCTCCGCGTGGTGCCAAGCAGCCGTGGGCGGTGTGAGGGGGGCCCAGGTCGGGGAGACACGCTCCAGCCACGCTGGCACGTCGCCCGCCCATATGGATCGTACAAGCGTGTGCACGGCCGCCGGTCGCTCTGACCTCCCCCTCTCACGCCCTAGGCACCCTGGCCCTGCCACCACGCGAAGTGGCCCGGCGCCGGCGAGGGGATAGGAGGGGGTGGAGGGGGAGGGGGGCTCTGCTCGGCTTCCAGCCGGAGAGTGGGCGTGCACTGGCCGCTGAGGCACCACGCGCTGAGGTGTGCGCACCCCCTCCCCCACCCGTCATCCGGATGCACGTGTTCCACGGAGACGGTGAGATCGCAAACACCAACGGGACAAGCGAAACGAAAACGAGGGGGAAGCAGCGAGGGCGGGGCATAGCGATGCAGGTAGCATCGGCAAGGAAAGCGCGCGTGCGCGGGCGGTGGGGACGTGTGGGCAAGCGCGTATGATCCGTCGCAGGCGTCACACCGGCGCTGCGAGCCGCAGCATCCGCAGCAGCCAGTGACCCATTCCCACAGCAACGGTACCCCCCCCCCTTTCCACCCCTCTCCCCACGCACAGAGAAGTGAGAGGCTTCTGCTCCACACCGTATTCATTCGGCCACCGCGAACGTGCCAGCACGAACCCCGTGTACGCGTCACACACAGCCACAGCTCACCTGCCTCTGCTGCACCACGGCTGAGTCCTGGCCGTCTGGGGCGAACCGTCCTGCTGCTGAATCTCGGCCCCGTGTCTTTCGGGCTCGGCTTGTACACCCGCGTACGTTCTTCGGATGCGTGTTGTGCGAGTGGCGCCAGACGCACACAGGTGAGCTGCACGCTTCGATCATCGCGGACCACCTCCAGGGTTCTGCTCGAGGGCGGAAAGCGGCGACATCTGTTGCGCGGGTAGGAGGGGGTGGATATAGGTGCATGCCGGATGTGCTCAGGGA
The DNA here is from genome assembly GCF_000002875.2 of Leishmania infantum JPCM5. Taxonomy (NCBI): domain Eukaryota; phylum Euglenozoa; class Kinetoplastea; order Trypanosomatida; family Trypanosomatidae; genus Leishmania; species Leishmania infantum. The sequence continues at coordinate 330,243 of NC_009389.2, forward strand.
GGAAGACAACCAGCCTCAGGTCAGGGCCCTCTGAGGCCCTGTGCTCTGCCGGCATATGACATGCCTCTCTCCCTCAGTCGCCTCAAGCAGCGGCATCCCGTAATACGGTGTAGGGACTCTCCACCGTGGACTCCTGATGACTCGATGGCGTAACTCGGGGTGCTCTCCTCAAGCTTCCGGCATATGTGCCGCGTTAGTGCACACCTGGTCGAAAGTAGGGAGATGCCGCATGCTCCCCGCACGCATGCACGGTGGCGGGGGCTGATTCGTATGGTGTCTTGCCGCGCCCTTTCCCGCCCATCACTCCCGCTCTACTGACCTCTGCATGCGTCGCTTAGATGCGATGCGCCATGCAAACTGTGCTTGGCAGCGCGTGCACGCAGTGCTCACCTTCTCTGCATCCTGGCGCCTGCTTCACGGAGACGCTGGTGTCTGCAGGGGGGGGGGAGGGGTGTGTCTGGACGGCTTGCCCGCATGTGCCGCGACGGGTGGGACGTTGCTGTGAGTCTGTGGCGGCAGGTGGCATTCCGCCCTCCCCTGCAGCCGCACGCCTCTGACAGGAGTGGGTGTGTCAAGCAGAAGAGGGCCAGCGGATAAGCATGCACCTGCGCACACAGAGCTCATAGTGTGTCGCACTGAGGGGGCACAGAGGGTGGTCGGGGAGAGGGGGCGGTCATCGACACCCAACGGGGGAAGCCCATGCAGTGCGAGCGAGATGTGCGTAATCAGGTCACAGCATGCAAGATCATAGCGTGCAGCGAGGTGTGCTTCGAGCCTCGAGCGATCCGCGAGTCTCGCGTGGCATACTGGGCACAACGCCTGGCATGCCGCCCTCATCGAAAAGCACAAGCGGGGGCAGGGGGGGGGGCACCACAATGCTAGCTTAGCAGTAGGCAGCACACCACCTGCACTCCGTCTTGCCGCCGCCTCTCACCCGCCGTTGCAGGAATCCAAAATGCGAACACCTGCCCCTGCGGGACTGGGCGCGCACGGTCTCCGGCCGTTTCGTAAGCTCAGCATCCTTGCTCATCTGGTGTGGGACGACTACCACCGGGAATCTCTTGTCTCGGCGTGTAGCGCGGCTGCGGGGGATGTCGGACCTGGCGTCGAAGGCCGGTGACGAGGTCTGCGATCCACGCAGCTGGCGTCGCCTCCTTCTGCGGTGCTGATTTTGCAACCTTGCCAACTCCGTCCTTGTGCTCCAACCCGCAATGGCCACAGGCGGGCTGGAATGTGAGGCGCACGCGACAGGCCCGCAGCGCCAACACATGTGCCCTGATGCATCGTAGCATGCCATTCTCCACCGCTGCAGGGACCGTGTCGGGAGCCATGCGGAGGAAGAACGCGCCCGCAACAACGGCAACCACACGTGCTTTTTCTGTCTCGTGGGCCGCATCCTGTTATCCGCGCAGCACGCCAAGCCCCGGCTCCGCTTCTTCGCGCTCAGTGCGAGAGCTGCATGCAAGGGGCGGGTGAGCGGCAGCCTCTTGTCGCCTTACCTGTGAGCGCATGACGGGTATGGGAGCATCGCGGCCGCACCAGGCGCCGACGAAGCGGCAAGACGACGAGGAGACACGCGAGCGCCGCAGCCGCTAAGACGCTGACGTGGCAGCGAAAAAAAAAAGGAAAGAGAGCGCACATCACCGGCGGAGGCGCGGCCGACACGGTGGAGGGTGGACCGATATCGCAAGAGCGAGTGTGCGCCACTAGAGAAATACACACGTAGATACATACATAAACACACACATCGATGTACACATACACACGACGGCTGCAGAGGTGCAGGGCGATGCGCACACTATCCTCCCCCACCCACGCTGCAGCCGTCTCGCGAAAGGAAGTGAGAGATGGAGCAGGCCCACCTTCAGCACATCCTATTCGACATTGCCGGCATCTGCGTTCGTGGCATCGCGCGGCTCCTCCTCGGCGTCGTCGAAGGTGATCTTGCTGCTGCCGTTGCTGCTGCTCTCCGGTTCAGTGTGCCTCCTCGAGCTCCTGGTGGTGACCTCTGCTGTCTTCGCTCTCTGTATTGTACTGCTCGTCGTACTCTGCGTACTCGTCATCCTCTCTCACGTACTCGTAGCCGTCCGGTGCGAACACCTCGTCTCCGAGGACCAGCACTGGGGGACCTTTCTTCACGAGGCCGTCGTTCTCGTCATTGATCATCTCGTCCTCGCCGCACTCCGAAACGGCGACCGGCTGCGTGTCCGTGGTACACGAGCTGGTGCTCATGAGGGCTTCGTCGTACTCCGCCTGTGAGGTGACGAAGACCGTGTGGGGGGCCGGTGCTGGCGTGTTGGCCGCCGCAGCTGGCGTCCGCAGTGCAGTGGAGGAGGATGCGGCAGCGGAGGTGGTTGGGGGTGGGTGGGGCGGCGGCGGCAGCGCCGAGCTGTGCGTGCGGTGATGAGAGCGGCCTTCGTTGTGCGACCGCACCATCCCCTCAGCCCGCAGGTTCTCCTTGTGCACGGCTTCCGTGCGTTGCGACAGGTTCTCTTCAGCGTGCTGCCACGCGCGACTTCGTTGCTGGGACGACGAGCCGGTGCCGTTGTTTATCTGTGGCGCTCCGTGCACGTGCGTGGCACAGGTGTGCTGCTCCGGCGCCCCGGCGCTGTTCCTGCCGAAAGCGGTCACTGCGGCACTCGGCGTGTGTGTGCCAGCGGCGTATGCCTCGTCAGCAGGGTAGTGCGAGCCGGACGGCGCAGGATTGTACCTATCGTCGTCTTCCTCATCGTGCCGATAGGCGCTGTTCCCATAGGAAGACGAGGAGAGTGCATGCTGAGAGGGCTGCGCTCGCGCTGGTGGTGGCGGTGCGAAGACGGCACGCGTGTACTTGCTAGAGCGACCAGACGTGTGCTCAGGCATGTGACTACCGGTGCTCAAGGCCGCCGCCGCTACGCCGTAGCCTGGCCTTACGTGTGGGGAAGGGCATTGCTGCTGCTGCTGTAGACGCGGCGATACGCTGTCGAGCTGCTGCTTCGGCTCTACCGGGCGCCCTCCTCCCGCCAACGGAGGGGGACCACGCGCCAGAGAGTATGACTCTCTCGGCGGCACAACCTGCTGCTGGTGCGGCTGTGGAACACCGGGGCTAGGGTGAGGAACGGAGTTGGAGAGGCGAGGCCCTGCGCAACCAGTGGCCGCGGCTCCCGCCCTGGCCAGCGGCGTCGGTGCCTGCTGCTCGCGCTGTGTCGCTGAGTACATGAGGGGTGTGCGGTACCCGTTTTGACTGCTCATCTCGCTGTCGCTTGGCATCTCTTCATCATGGGAGATGGGGATGCACGGCTGCGAGGACGACCACGGCTGTGGCGCGGTGTGGGGCAGGCGCGGCGCGACGCCAGGGTTAACACCGGAGCCGCGCTGGGGAGGTGCCGGCTCTGCGGAGGGCAGGTGCGGCCGCCAGCTGCGACGCTCCGTGGTCGGCCGCGCTGCTGTTGCTGCCGCCCCTGGTGGTTGGAGAGGCAGCGCCTGCGGTGGGACAGCGGCTGGCGGGATGGTGTTAGGCAAGGTGGTGCGGCGGTTCTGCTGAGTTCGCCGCAGTATCTCATCATAGAGACCTTCCAGGTTGCCCCTCCGCCGGCGCCGCGGCTCTGGTGGAGCGGCACCTGCACTGCTGCCCTTGTCCTTGAGAGCGGGTTGCGCAGCGGCAGCTGCGTTCATGCGATCCTCGTCTTGCTCTCGTCGGCACCGCTCCGTGTGCCGCTTCCCCATCGAAGGGGGTTGAAAAACAGTGCCCTTGACGAGCTGCTTGCCTATTGCTATCTGCTGGACGTGGCGCTGGAGCAAGTGTCCACCCGCCTCCTCCCCACTGGATGCCTGCGTCGTGCTGCCGTCAGCTGCGACACGTTGGTGAGCGGGGAAAGGCTCACTGCTCGTGTCGGGGACCGCAGTTTTGCCTGCTACACCGGTCTTCTGCAGGATACGCGGGGCAGGCAGTTGCGTCGTCGCCGTCCCGGACGGGTCGCACGTCGTCGCCACTGTAGGCCGGTTCGTCGCGCGCGCCCAGCGGTTGCCGTCATCGAGGAGGAACGTTGGGCGCGGCGCACCATCGCCAAGCCGACTGCTTGCGGAGCCGCGGCGACCATGCAGCACATCACCGCCGTGCGCGCTCGGTCGGCGCAGCAGCATCGGGTAGCGGCCAGCCACCTCATCCACGGCGCAGGTGTAGCTCACCGGGTCCAGCAGCGCTGCCTCTTCCTCTGCCCTCAGGCTGCCAATGTCGGACGGGTCCGGCGCGTCGGGGTCGAAGGGCTCGTCCGGGAGCCGGTAGCGCACCTTCTTCGTTGTCTTGGTGAGAGTGGTCGTCGACACCTGCAGGGTGGAGGGCCCGATGAGCAGCGGCTCCCCGGCCTCGCGCACCGCGCCGTTGCACGAGGAGCGATGGTGCAGCGCGGCGCCGGTACTCACTGCTGCCAACGCCGTCGTTGACCGTTCAGGGGTGTGCGTGCTACGAGGGGTCCCGCGCGAGGACTGCCACGACAACCGGGAGCCAGTGTGTTGCGTGGAGGCGGCCGGCGACGAGGTCGTCGTCGAGGACGGCATAAAAGCCGCGGGCTGAGTCGACTTGGCCGCAGCCATCGGTGCAGCCGTGGTGGTTGCTACGCAGGGCGATGACTGGACAATAGCCGCGCTGGCGGAGGTGGAGCTGCGTCGCGGCGGTCGCTGACGGAGCTCGGCAGCAGCCACAGCCTGCGGCATCGCCGCGTGGGCCCTGGGCGCGGTTGACAAGGAGGTCTCGCCGATGGGGGCGATCTTTTCCACCTGCACGCCTGCGCTGGCTGAGCCAAGCTGGGTGGTGCTGCCTACCTGGTTGAAGGATGTCCTGCACGGGGGCTGCACCGGTGCCGCATGCATTCCCGGCGTGCTCCAGCCGCCGCCTCCTTGGGCGGTGGAGTCGGATGTCGGTGGCCGCGTGCACTCCTGCGCCTTACCGCCGGGCGTCACCTTCAGCACCGCTATCGAGTGCTTGCTACCGCGAAGGTCCTGGGAGGCGATGACGTCGCCACCCTGCAGGCCGGCGTCGAGTGAGGTCTGCTGCTGGAACGGCGCCAGAGGCGGCGCGCCGCTGCCTCGCACGCCGCTCTGACGAGCCCCGGGTGTGTTGTGCTCGAAGAGGTTCTCGGAACTTCCCAGCGCGGACAGTGACAGAGCCTCCAGTGGATAGCCGGCGCTGTGGTCGCGGCTGCTACTGGTGCGTAGCGCGGGGGCAGCGGAGGCGGAGGGGTAAGACACTGCGGCGCTGGCTCCGGTGGACGTCCGCGCTGCCGCAGCCGAGTTCGCATAGGCGACTGCAGATACCGGCCTGTACTCTGTGAGGCTGCCCAGCAGCATGCCATGTGCCGGCTCCCCGTCGCGACTTGTCGTCTCCGGCCTCATCTGCTGCTGAGAACTGCTGTCTGTACGCGGCAGGACAGACACCACTGCAAGCGACCCTCGCTGTCGCTGCGGGGCCGCTGCGACTCTGCTGCTCTCTGGGAGCCCCATCCCGTTGAGGGCGCGACTCGCGCTACCGCTCCGAACCCTCTCCGCCGTCATGGTGCTGTTTCCAAGTGCACGCTGCGTACCTGATCTGTTACCTGGTAACGCGTGGTGCCAGAGAGGACTCTGGAACGAAAGGCGACAACCCTGCCGTCGTCGCCGCAGCTCAGCACGTCAATATAACGTCGAGGGAGGACTGTGGTGGACTGCTGTTTCGTCGTCGTGGCAGTGGTGAGGACGCTCACCCGCATCGCATGGGCAACGCGTGCGTGCCGGCTCTCCCACCAACGCACCTCGAGACACTGAGCGCACGACAGAGGTGGAAGGCACAACACGGAATACTCTGCAACAACGCAACACGACGCAGCGCAACACAAGCCGCGGAAGCACAAGCGGATGCGAGGTCAACGAGCCGAAGAAGACGTTGATGTATACACACGCACACGCGCATGGCACACTCACATGCACACACAATGAGATGAAAATAAAACGTAAGAACTATGATGGAGGCGGTGCCCGGAAAACAAGATGCACACGCGCGCACGCACACGGAAAGAGCGCGACGCGCCGCACCGACGGCAATGATGGACGCCACCCACTGCACTCACGCGAGGAGGCACGGAGGCTAAGTAGTGACGGTGGATGGGGAGAGGGGGAGGGGGCTCTAGTATATGGGCACGCGTGAGTGTATGCGGAGGATAGCCCGTGCGTCGGGGCAATCGAAGGGTGAAAAGAAAGAGAGCGAGAGGGGCCGATGCGTTGCGGGTGCGCACATCCCTCCCTATGGGAGTCGAACGAGGAGTGACAGTGTAGGATCAGACGAGCCCGCGCCAGTGCGCCCCTTCCCTCTCCCGAGTGCTTTCTCCTCGCTGACGGAAGAGGGGGCGGGCGGGGGCAGGAAGAGGTCACTGCGTATCTACAACGCCTCGCACCTATGCCGGAACGACACTATGCAGGTGTGTATGCGTGCGTGCGAGTGAAAGAAGCGAGGGCGTGACGGCGGCGTTCGCCGAGATGAGAGCAGGAGAGGCGGGCGAAGAATCTCTAGTCGCTGGTGTTGCTGCGGTCGATGATGACGACGCGAATACCATGTGCGGGGTCGGCGTTGGTGTTAGTGTCGGTCCATGCCACGTGTGTGCGGGCATGGGAGAGAGGCAGAGAGAGGGGGGGGTGAGGGCGGTCAAGCGGCGACGCGGGTCGGGTGCGTATGCGTTGCCGTTGAAGAGAGGGAGAATGAGGAGAACGAACAGAGAAGGTACTGTAGAAGAATGAAGGCACGCCGGTGAACAGGGAGAGGATACCTGTGAGCGCGCATCCACGCGCCCTGGCGCGTCTGCCCCCCCCCCCCCCCAACTCTGTGTATGTGCGTGGGCTGGCTTGCGTGCGCTGACGACTCGGATAGCCACACGGGGAGGCATTGAAGGAGGCAGCAGGCTCGGCAAAACCCGTGCGCCACTTCATCCCTGCGCGTGCCTTTCTTTGCTGTGTGTCGCCACCCGCATCACACACACACACACGCGTGTACGTGTGCGTCTCCGTTGATCGGGCATACACGCGAGACGCCAAGCGGTGAGGGAAGGAGACAGGGAAGGGGGGAGGCGGAGGGGCGGAGAGTGGCCCATGAGGGAGAGCTGTGAGTTGTGTGCGTGCGTGTGTGATGCGGAAGGGGCTGGGTGGGGAATACGAAAAGGCGGCTGGAGTACATGGCACTCGGAATGCTCAAGTGGATTGAAGATGTGTGCGCGTGTGTGTGGGGGCGGGGGGGGCGGGAGCGGAAACAGGGACGGCAGCCACGTGCACACTTGCTCTCCCCTCCCTTTCTTTCCCTCCACCACGCCACCGCCAAGGAGACCGACCCACATACACAGCGAGGCAAGCGACAACACAAACGGCGACCAGCAGCGAAGAAAAGAGTGGGCGGTGGTGAACCGCAGACAGGATGACTGCTGCTGCGCTACAGCCCATGTCCTTCGCTCAATGAGGCAGAGGCGGCAACGACGCCTCGCTTCGCGCGTCTTCCAGGTGCACCTCGCCGTTCTCACTGCTGTCGTCGTCTTCATCGCTTGCCACGAGGCGCTCTGTGATGGTGCGCGTCACGGTTGTCGTGCGGATCGTCAGAACCCCGCCGTACTCGGTCTCGTGGGTGTGGGTGTCGGTGGTTGTGTTCTGTACCGTGTACACAACCGGCTTTTGGCCCTGTTGGAAGGTCGACGACGGCTGTGTCGTCGCCACGGCTGGCGCGGGCTCCGGGTAGGAAAGACTGCAGCTCACATCACTAGGATAGGGGTTAGTATTGCTTGCAGGCGTCGCACGGTTTCCGCGCACGGGCACGCAGCGGCGTGCGGGGCCCGCCTCGGCGGCGGTGTTGTCGTCATGCTCACAGCCAGCAGACGGCGTCTGTCCACCAGGTGCAGTGTAGGCGTAGGGGTACGTGATCGCGTCCTGGCGGACCGAGGAGGTCCGAGGATGGAGAAGTGGGCCGTGCGGCGTGGAACGCATGTTGCGGAAGGCTCTTACTCTTTTTCCGTTGGTTGCGCCGAGCTGTATCGCATCTAGTCTTCGGCCTACGTGTGCCTATGCGTGAACGGGGAAGAGCAATGGATGAGCCGCCCTTGTGCGGCGCGGCTTGTCGTTGCTGCCGCTCACGGCGATGGCCACGGCGGCAACGGAAACAGAGGTGTAGAAGAGGGGGTGTGCGAGAGGAGTCAGCGACAAAAAAGCACCAGGAGAGGCGTGGAGAAGCGACATCGACGCGAACAGCCGCAACAACACGGTGCGTGCGTGTGTGCGGCAGGCAAACAGACGACGACTCTCTGGCACGGAGGAGAGGTGGGAGAGCCATAATGGTGGTGGTGTTGGTAGTGAAGGAGCGAAGGGAAAGATGAGAATGGCGGAGGTCGAGGATGCGGAGCGGCTTGGGGCGTGCAGATGAGCCTCCCTCTCGCTCTCTATCACGTTCTCTCTTTTCGCCAGCTGTGCCGAGCGTAGACTCTCCCCGCCTTCTGCACGAGCCACCGTGAGGGGGGGGGAGCTGACCGTGAATGCACCTGCACACGCCGCTGAGGTGCTCATCGCTTCCACGTTTTCCGATCGGCGCTGCTCTGTCCTACACACACGTGCACAGAGGCAGACGCCGATCCGTCTGGGCCCTTCCTACCTCCCCCTCCCTCCACATCCCTCTTTATGCTCGCACGGTGATCGCCTCATGGATGCGGTGGATGCTGCTCCTCACCGGCATCGCTCTCGCACGTGCCGTTGCCCCTCGTGCTTTTCTTGTGGGAGGACGAGGAAGAGGGTGGTGGTGGTTGAGTGCTTGGTGGTGCAACGCATCCAATGACTGAGCGCGCGGCGCACCGCTCTACGTTGAGTACAAGGCGATCTAGACGATCCAGAAAAGAAAGGCAGCCACGACAGTGAAGCGAGAATGGCGCCGTCGCCGTGTCGACCCGTGCAGCTCTTCTTCTCCTACCCCCGCTTGCTTCGTGACCTCGTCATGCCTTCGTTGGCGCCGGCTTCTGTGGTTCGTGCGCCTGCACGCACAGCGGATGCACATACACATAAACACACACACACACACACACACAGACTTATACAGAGGAAGAGGGCAACCCGAGAAAGCAATGGGAAGCGCGCAGCGGAAGCACGGCGAATGCCTCCACAGTCACCCCTCCATTCCCTGCTCCCCCTCCCCAAAACAAAACAAAACGCAGCAAGCGAGGCTTCACCTAGCACCGCCCCGCATAGGAGCCCATCACCACAGCCATCGCCACTATCAGAGCGTTGGGGCGCATGACGGAGGCTGTCGAGGTCTTGGTGGCGGTGATAGTGATGATTATATGTGCGTGTGATGGAAGGCGTGACAGAGGGAGAGAGTGGGGGGGAGGGGAGGGGAGGGGAGAAAGGGATGCGATGCGTGAGCGCCGGCGCAAGTCCACACGGACGGAGCACCACCCGCCGATCCGCAGCGTCGCGTTTTGGCACATCTACGAAAAGCGAATCAAAGAATGAGCGCGCGAGCGCGAAATAAAAATGTGTGCCGCGGTAGCAACGCACACAGACACCCAAGCACACGCATGCGCGCATGCGCGCACACCGCGATGACAATGATGAGGGCGCATGATATCCCTTGACTGCAGATACATATACAGATACAGGTGCACACATGAACAACAACAACAGGTGCGCAGAGACGAAAAGAGCTGAAGGGAACAAGAGCGAGCAAAATAAAAACATGCAAGCGCGCCATGCGAAACACGCCCGCGTACGCAGAGCTACCGAGCGGCAACAGTGCCTCTAAAACTGCTTCCGGCATACCCGCCCATCCACCCCAGCACCCCCCTCCCTCCAAGCACCACACTGTCACCGTTGCTTGTCAGCTACGAGTTGGTGGAGGTGCTGAAGCGACGCGTCGTGCGCGTCGTTGCGCCGTGGTGGTCTGACTTGACATGTCGCGTGACCGTGGTGGCACTACTACTGTAGTTGGGCAGCACATCACTATCCCTGTCTTCAGAGCCCTTCTCAGAAACCACTCGTACCGTCTCTGCTTTCGTTGGCAGCGTCGATGGTCGGCAGGCAGCGGCACCGCTGCTGCCGTTGCCGTCCCCTGTCGCCTTCGCAAGTGACTTCGTAGGAGGGGTGGGCATCCGTGGCTTGTGTGGGCGATGGGGCACTTTCACGTTGCCTGCCGGTGCCTTCACTGAGGGCTGCCGCTGCCGCTGCTGCTGGCGCGGAGCGGAGGCGTTGCTGAGTTTGGAGTTGACGCTCGCTGCGTCCACCTGTTCGTCTTTCTCTTCCATGTACTCGACGTGGGTGCTGCCGCTGACCGAGGCGGAGTCCGCCTCCCAGCGCGCGCTGCTCATGCTTTCATCAATGCTCGCACTGCCACTGCGGCTGCTCGTGTTCTCGCTGTCCATGATGTTGCTGACCGGCTCCCGTGTATAGGTGCGCACGCGCCGCGTCTTGATGATCTTGTAGTCACGAGTCGTCTTCACTGTCCGCGGCTGCTGCGCCGCCTGCGGGAGCGTTAGAGGATACACGTTGGCCGGTGCTGTGAGATACATCGGCGTGCCAGACTGCTGACCCTGGCCGTCGGAGCCGCGCTGATGTCGCCGGTCGCACAGCTGCATCGGCGCCTTCTGCTGCTTCGATGGGTGGCTACCGCTGTGGCCGAGCGCGTGCGGCACGAGTTGCCCGCTCTCAGAGCTCGTCCGCGGCATTGAGGAGCTCTGGCTGCTTCGCCCACTACTGCGGCGGTGACCGAGTAGCGGCAGGAAGGCCGGGTACCCGTTCCACTCCGCCTGGAACGCTGTATTCGGCTCTACCAAGTCACGGAACAGCTCCCGACGCGAGTTGTGGCGCACATCCGGAACATATGGCCTCGACGGCGCCGACGAGGATGGATGAGCATCGCTGCCAGCGATGACCTCGCTTCGTGCCTCCTCCTGGTACGGCGCGTTGCCGTCCTCGTAGTTATCTAGCGGCGCCTCCAATGCGGCACCGCTGCGGTGCGCTGGTGGTGCCGCATGCGTGTGCCGCTGCTGCGGCGGAGCACCACGCTGGGCCGAGCGACTCGGTCCATCGTCGAAGGCGTTTTCGGCCTCGCGGGAGTTGTGCAGGTGCACCCGAGTCCTCTCTGCCTTTGGCGGCGGCCGCTCCGGCAGTGGGTTCTCACGGGACTCGGGGGCACGCGCGACGATCGAGGGGGTGTCGTCGGTGGGGTCGAGGGCACTGTCGGCCTCTGAGGCTCCCGCGGGTCTGGACACCGAAGCGCGGTGACGCCAGCTCGGCGGGAGCGGAGACTGCACCAGAGGCTGCCGCTGCGGAGTCGGTGCCGGCGGCGGTGGCTGATGAGCAGGCGCGCGATGGGCACCTCTGTCAGGATTGCACTGCGTCGCTGTTTCGTGCCGCTGTGAGTGTGGCGATGTCGTCGCGGCCTGTCGAGAGGTCCGCGGCGGTTCTTCCTCTTCCTCGCGCCTCAGCGGCCACGCAGCCTCCGTCTGCTTATTGGCGCGCGGAGGTGGGCGGGGCGTCTGAGTCGTTACCACGTGACCGCACGGCTGGGCCTGTGTCTGTTCCTCTCGCCGCATCGGCGGTGGCGGCGCTTGCGGCGGAGGCTGCTGCTGGTGCTGCTGTAGCTCCGTAGGTGTGCGCTCTGCCCACGAGCACTCTCGCTCTTCGTCGTACTCGTCCGCGTCATCATCGGACGGGTACGGCGCCGGTGCTGGCTGTAGAGGGTGTGTAGGGTGGGTGGGGTTGCGTGGTTGCTTCTGCTGTTGCTGCGGTGGTGGCGCTCCCACATGCACTGGAGCAGCCGGCTGCTCTTCATCCTCGGAGGGCTCCTCGTCTGTGTCGTCACCTGCGCTGTCGACGAGGCCCTCTGTGATGGTCTTGGTGACCGTTGTCGTACGCACCGTCAGCACATCCCCGTACTCGGTGTGATGCACGTCCGTGTCTGTCTGGGTATCTTGGGTAGTGCCCACGACGGTCGCGTTAGGCACCACCGTCGTGAACGTGTCACCGCGTTCCGCGTGCTCGTTCGGTGCGTAGCGGACGAGCGCGGTGGCGTTGTAGGGCGATTTGCGTTCCTGGCGTGCGCCCGGCGTGCCAGAAGGGTGGCGCGGGTCGGCGCTGTGCCGGCCACTCGCCTGCACAGGCGCCGATGGCGGCACCTCCGTCCACTGCTCCGGCTCGGCGGCCTGCTGCCTATAGTGCCCATGGTCGCCTCCGGGACCACCGTACACCCCGTCATCGGCGTCGTCGCCAAGCAGCTCATCTGCGGGCATGTCGCCGACGTACTCGTGGAGGAAGTCGAGGCCCGGAATCGCGCGGTACTTGCGCGGAATGCGCTGGTGCCGCCGCACCGGATGCCCCAGCGTGTACTCCAGCTGCTGCATCGCTCGGTGCATCTTCCACGTAGCCTGGATCTTGGTGGCCATGTTATTACGCATCTGCTCCTCCAGCCGCCCCTCTAGCCTGTCGGCGCGGTGCATCAGATGAATCACCCACGGGTGGTCGTAGTCGTACACGCTGCACAGGATGCCCACGCAGCGCCGCACGAGCAGCAGTGCGCGGCTGTAGAGCGCGAGATCCTCGTAAATCTGAGCCAGCTCTATCTGGGCTGGGATGAGCAGCTCCGATTGCGAGTTGTGGCCAATCTGGACCACCTCGCAGCACCGCAGAAGCAGCAGCTCGCACGGCGAGGCGACCAGCTCGCGCGTCATGCGGCTGTGCAGCACAAACTCGTCCTCACGGTTCAACTGCGAGCTCTGCATCACATGCGGCGCTCGCATCTTCACGCGCTGGAAGAGCGGGCCAGTCTGCCGCCGCGGCGGGCGTGGCGCCATGGATTTCAAGATGGCTTCGTTGAGGCTGAAGACGCTACCTCCGTCAGACATCAGGCTGCTCTCGAGCGAGCTCATGGACGAGTTTGCGTCGTGCACGGCATCGCCGCCGTCGACGGCCTGTACCTTGGGGTGCTTGTGGTCAACGAAGGTGAAGCCTTGGTGATCGCGCTCGTGGTCGTACCAGATGCGCGCCATCCCCACCATAGCCAAGACGTAGCGCTTCAGCACCATGTACATGTCGGCGTCCTGCCGTGCAACGCGCTTCTCTGCCAGCGTGATAGCGCGGCTGTAGGTGTTCTTGGCGTTCTCGATGTCCCCCTGCTGGTGGTAGACATCGCCTTCCTTCTGGTACACCGTGACGGCCAGCTGATCGAAGCAGTCGTTGGGCACGCGCACCAGGAGGGGGTAGCACTCCTGGAGCAGCCGCAGCTTCTCGCCCGGGCTGTCCTGCGGCACGGCGTCAGCCTGCTGGATCAGCTCCAAGACGCGCAGCGAGATGGGGTCGGCGTTGCGGGTGAAGGCCAGGAGGACGTCCGTTTCATTCCCAACGTCCCCACGAACACTCGTGCCACCGGCACTGCCGCTGCCATTCATTCCCGGGATGCGCTGACGGCGCTGCAGCGTGGCCTGCTGCAGCGATGCAGACTTCGCCTCCGGGCTCTGCGAGCGCGCCTGGCGGTTCACAGAGGCCGCTGTGATGGCGGCAGGCGAGCGGAAGTTGCTGGCGGACGCTCGTGGGGCGGCGTTGACGAGCATCTTCCTCGGTCGTGGCTCCGTCGCCGGTGCTGTGGAGGAGGCGCGGGCAGGCGACGACGACGCGGCAGGAGCCCGGCGTGGGCTCGACGCGGCATTCCCCATTTTGATGGCGGCGCTTCGCGGAAACGGGGGAGGAAGGAGGGGGGGGGGCGAGTGTGATGAAGAGGCGTGGCGGCGACAGGCAGTCGAACAGCTCCGCACGCGGACGTCCTAACCGACACACGCACACACAGAGGGAGGCCAACTGAGTGGCGACAAAACAATTAAGAACGAGAAAAGCAACGATGTTGATGAGGGAAGGGGGGGGGGGCGGAGCCGTGAGTGGGTGGCGGTGACAGTGATAGCGATCTGTAACCGTCCTCTTCCGCAGGAGCAAGGGGCTGCCGTCCACAAACACAAACACACGCACACCAACGCGAAGATATCGAGCACACACATACACACACAGAGTACAGACAGGGCAAAGGCATGCGTCTATGTACACGTGCACGAGCACACACGTAGACGTACGTGTGTGCTCGTGTGTGTTTCGTGCCTGCCTGTGATGGACGAAAGCACTCCAGGAGCCTTTCCAGTTGAAAGGCAACAGCGATGACTACGACGACCACCACAACGGTGCCGTTGGGGTCGGCGACAGGTGCCAAGGATGGCAGGGTGCGCCCTCCTCTCTTCGTTTTTTTTTTGCTCACGAGGTGCGCGTCTGCCTGGCTGTCTGTCTCTGTGTGCGTGTATGTGCACACACAAGGAGGCGGTGTGCTGGTGGGTTGGGGGGGGTTATACGTACGCGCGCGTGATTCGGTTTGCGTAGCGCTAAGGCAATCATAGACACAGGTGCACCGACGCGCCATGCAGCCCCACAGCCACGCCCAAGGGAGACGCGGTCACCACGTAAGAAGAAGAGGTGAGAAAGGGACGAGGGGTTCGGTGGCAGTGCAGCAGATTTTCTCGTGCGCCCTTGCGTAGGCCTCCCCTTCGTCAATGAAGCAGCGCGACGCAAGCGTGGTACGGTCAGAGAGAGAGACCACTTAGATCATGGGGAGCGTACACACAGACATCGGCGCATGCGCCTCTCTCCAAGCGTGTAGGTGCGGGTCGAAGGACGATGACGACTGTGCTGTACTTCTCTACGAGGATGTGTACACACGGACACAGACACACACACACATACAGCGCGGGGAACGTTAAGAAAATATAACGTGGAAGCAGGTAGGGAGGAAGGGGGAGGCACGAGGTGGCACCTTGGGTGTGCTGCCGCAGTCGCTGCTGCTGGCGGCACTGATGCACGCACGAACACCAACAGACATTACCCTCCCTCGCCCCCTCCACCCCCACGCCGCATTCTCCGAGAAAATGAAAACATATATATGGGGCAGGCCACAAGCAGAACAGAGGCCTGCAGTAGCAACGACATCGGCCCCTGCAACGCCTACCACACACGGCCACGGCGATGGTGATGGCGATACCCACGAAGATTCAGTGCCCGCCCCCCGAGCCCCTCCTACATCTCCTGTGCGAATGAACGCCTTGGGTCGTGTGGCAGCCGCGGAGCCGACTCGGCCACCAATACAGAGTCGTCATCATTCCCTTCATCGTGCGCCCGCGGCGCCGGCTCCACCGCTTCGGCGGTCGAGGCGGCGATGACGGCCGCGGTAGCATCCGCGACTACGGTGCTGGCGACACCCACGCGGCGACCTAGCACTCGCGGACAGAGCGATGCCAGCTCCTCCGCGCTGACGCGGATTTTGTCGCAGTGTGCTGGTGCGGCGCCGGCGCGCAGCGTCCCGTTCTGCATCGTGTCCCCAAACCAGTCCCACGTCGCCATCTCAGCCGTCATGAGGCGGGCCATGGCGACCTGCTGCGTGTCGTCGCTGTCGACGGTGTTGCCGTCCGGTGTGCGCACCTCAAAGTAGAGGGCGAGCAGATGACGCAAGTACTCCTGCACCTCCGCCGTCGGTTTCTCCGGGTCAGCGGAGCAGAGGGCGACGAGGACGGCGCGCACGCTCACGTCGCTGCGGTCACGGTTTGTGTTGGGGTCAAGCAAGTCTTCGAGCGACGGCTCATCTGCTGCCGTCCGCTCGCCGTTTCCTACGCCGAGCATTCCAAGCAGCGAGGCGGAGGAGGCTCGGCGCAAGACCTGGTCCATGCTTTGCCCGACAACGACGGCGTCCATCTGAAGTTCCTCAGCGACAGACCGTGTCGAGTAGCGGCCGTGCTTCTGGCCGGGGTCATGCTTGTCGGCCAGCGCCCTCTGCTGCTGGGCCGACACAACGAGGTGGTTGAGCTGCCTCGCGACCAAAATGGCGTCTTGCATCTCCATTGTGTACTGCACCGTCTCCGCCACGTGTTGCAGCCGCAGCACCTCGACAAGCCAGCTTTTACGCCCGGTCGACTGTGGCTGCATGCTAGGCGGGCCGTCCGTCACGGCGTACTCGAAGAGGTCGTTGATGGGCACCGGGGTGCTGAGAAAGCACATGATGGCGGGGTCGAAAAGGATCAGCCGCTTCTCCATCGCCGCCCGCACCGCCGCGGTGTCGATGCTTCCGCGCAACGTGCGATAGCTGTCAGCCGTCTCCGGCTGCACCTCCTTCCGGCGCGCGCTGAGGGTCATGATGATGTGCTGCATCGCCTGCGCCCCCTCCACAACCAGCGCGTCCACGATGGACGTGCGATCCGTGAGGACCACCCCCTCCGGCGTGACGACTTTTTCTGGGACCGGCAACGCATCCATCGCAATCAGATCCTCAATGAGCGCGGCGCACAGCTGATGCATGCCGCGCTGCGTCTTGGTGGGAAAGAAGTAGTTCAGCTGCACCGCCACGCTGTAGAGATCGACGCGCTCGGCCGCACCGCACGGCGTCGCCTCTTCCTTGGGGTGGCTGTCCTCGTGCTGGCAGAGCGCCGTGCGGCTGGGACCGCCTTTGCCACTGGCCCCCTCGTCGACGCCCGGTGACCTATCCAGGCGGAACAGCTCCGGTGCCCCGTCCGGCGGCCGCCGCGTCGGTGGCGTCGCGGAGTCCTCATACAGCGTGAGGTATGTGGAGAGAACCGGGCTGGTCCATACCGAGGCCGACGCCGACGGTGTCTCCTTGCTCGGCACGCGCGGCTTGCGCAGTGCCTGCTGCCGCAGCGCGCAGCAGGCAACGATGTTCGAGCAGCTGTGCAGAAGCGCCAGGCGCAGCTTCTCCTGCATCAGCAGGCAGTCCACAAACGCCGCCTCCGGCACCTGCTGGCTCAACATCGAGAACATCAGCGAGCCAAGGCCGCCGTCCACGTTGCGCGTCCGCGCCTTGTACATGAAGGCGTACGCCAGCCGTGCACCCGCCGTCGGCATCGCTGCGTACGCTTCGTTCGCCGCTACCACCTCGTAGTTCCACGGAGAGGCACCCAGGAAGTACAGCCACGTGCGACGCGCTGCCACCTCTTCCGCTGTCGTTTTCCTTGCCGCCTCCGCGCGGCGCCGCTTGGCCTCGTGTGGCACCGTGGCCGTCAGCAGAATGTTCGTCACATGGTCAGCGAACGACAGCGTCTGCGGCGCTGCCTCCCACACTCCGTGTGGGAGGCAGCCGATGTTGTTTTCGTCTCTAAGCCGCACGCACGCCGCTTCGTAGTTGCAGGGATCGGCGCCGTCGCGACCGGCGCACGTCTCGGAAATAAATGCCTGCACGTAGGCGGACACGCGCCCGTCGAGCGCCGCCAGCAGGTTTGCGGAGGGGTGGTCAAGATTGTGGTAGATGACCGCTGCGGACGAAGGGCGTGCCCCTTCGTGGCATTCTCCGCTCGCTGCGGTGCCGTCGTCGCTCGCCAGTAGGTCTTGCGCTTCCGCCGCGTGGAAGCGGGATAGCCACACCGTAGCGCACAGGTTTAGGTAGGCGGCTTCCCTCAGTGGGAAATACTTCAGCTTCTCTGCCGATGGCGACGAGGCGGGGCGGGAGCGGCTGCCAGTCGTGGTGGCCGCAGAGGCGTCCGCAGGCACCTCATCCTCAGGGTAGCGCAGCATCGGCAACACGTCGGGGTACCGCCCCTTCGGCATAAAAGAGCGCGGCATCGCGGCGGCCCGGTCGCACCGGTTGAGCTCGACGACGTGCATGACGTCCTCCATCTCTTCACTCGTCTCTTCGTTGATGCGGACGTACTGCTGCTCGAGCGTATCCAGCATGTATGCCGCGTCCATGCTCGCATCCTCCAGCGGATCCACGTAGACGTAGCGCTCCCCGAGCACGAGCGGCGCGGCGGATGCCTCCGTCGGTTTGCTCGTGTCGTCGGCCTCCTGCAGCGTCTTGGCACCGTCGTCGGCGCCCGTCGACGGACCGCAGAGCGCCTCCTTGCCTTCTCTGCGCTCCTCTGCCGTGCCCATCGCGTCCACGGCCGCGTCCCGCGGCGGCTCCAAGCCTTCGGTCGCGCCGTGCACGGCTGTCGAGCCGCCGCAACGGGGCGCATCCATCTTCTGAGGGAGTGTCATATTCATGCGGTCAGGGTCCACGGAGTTGAGCTGCTCATCCTCATCCCGCTCCGTGATATCGTCCATCACGGTTGGCAGCAGCTGCGCTGACGGAGGTGGGGCCAGTTCTGCCTTCACCACAGCGCAGCGATCGCGCTCCGCAGAGGCGACGGCCACTCGGCCAAGTGAGGTTGGGCGCAGTTGTGGTTCTGGCTGCTGCTGCTGCTCCGTGGTAGTCTCGGACTCGGTGACGGTGTGCACCGAGCGCGGTGCATCGCTGAAGCACTTGACGGCGGGCGACTGCAGGCTGTGGATGCTCTGAATCGGGCTTGAGCGAACAGCAGCGCCGTGCCGGGACGATTGTGGACGGCTAGGCTGCATGATACGATCATCGGCCTCAAGGAGCTCATCGACGTTTTCTCCGTACGGCGAGCAGTCGGGTTCATGCTGCGGTTGTTGTGGCTTCTTCGAGGACTGCGCACCAGCGGCCGTCATCGCCGCCGCCGCCTTGGCGGCAGACAGTTGCTCGCGTGTTTCCTTCGCTGCTGCTTCGCCGGCGTCAGCTGCTCTACGGCCGTGCGGGAGGGTGTGCTCCGCAGGGGGAGAGTGGCGCGGGGGGACCGCATCCGGCTCCCGCTGCGGTGGTATTGCCTTCCTGACGGAGAAGCGGGGCGCCCCCTCCTCCTCCGCTGCGGCGTGCGGGCATTGTATGATGGGAGGCGGCATAACGGCGTGCAGGGGCCGCGGCTCGCCGTCTGGCGCGGTGTGGTCCGCGTAGGGGTCCGTCTTCGTCGGTATCGGGGCCGCTACCGTTGCACTGGAGAGCATGGCGGAGAGGGACAGGACCTCCTCGTGCGACAGCGACAGCTGCCGTTGCAAAGGCACACGAACAGAGTCACCGCCGCGGTGCCCCGATTGCCGTGTGGAAGCATCGCCGCACCACGCGTCTTGACGTCGCTGCTCTGGGATCATCTCCTCCGAGTAAAATGGGTTGGCTGGCAGCCTCATCCGCGGCGGGGGCTGTGAGTTGGCAGTCTCCGTCCGCTGTGGCAATACTGGCCACTTCTCTCGTGGTGACTGTGGTGGTGGTCGCGGCTGTTCCCTGGCAGCGTGGCCGCGGCTCTCTTGCGGCGACGGCCGGCTGCTGCTGGGCGGGTATCTGGAGTTGTGTTGCGGCTGCTTCGCTGTCTCCGCAGGGGCTGACGGCGGCGGATGGCCCACAGAGGCAGCAGACGCGCCTGCTTTTTGGGGAGCTGTAAGGTTTCTGCGCGGCATCACGACCGCGTAGGTTGGCATGGCGCCGTACGGGCTGCCCGTCGGTATGTCACTCGCTGTGGCGGTCGCGCCACGGAAGACTTGACGAGTGAAGCTGCTGCGCGTGCTGGTGGCTTCGCTCGCCACGCTACTCGTGTCTTCTGCAGCCATGCCGGCGTAGATGTTGTTTTGGACGGCGCCGCGTGAGGGCCTCCCTGCAGGTCGTGTCGTGGACGAGTAGAGACGGGGTAACCGCTCTTGCTGTGGCGGTGCCGGGCGGGGTTGCGGCACGAACACGATAACAGGCTGCTGCTGCGGGTGCGACGACGAAGGCGCGCTGCTGAGGTCTCCTGCGACAATGTGGCGTACGTGACGGTGCTGGGCAAGTTGCAGAGACGGCTCTAGCGCGTAGTAGTTCAGCGGGAGCGACGGCTGTAGCTGCTGCTGCGGTGAGGCGGCGGCAGCGGCGTTCCCATCGTTGCCTGTCCTCCACGCAGACGCCGCAGCACGTGGGGTGGTGGAGTGCGCCTGCAAGTCGGTATCGAGCTGCAACTGCGGGGCTGGCCTTGCGTCTGCGATTGCCACCGTGGGCTCCACGTAAACGACGGATCGGCGCGTCTGCGAAGTGGGTGGCGGTCGCTGTAGTGGCCGCGATGAGTTGGCCCTCGCCACAAAGCAGGCATGCTCTAACCTGGCGCCCGCGGCCTTCGACGAGTTTTCGACTCCGCACGGCGTGTTCGGTGCGGGTGGGCGTCGATGGCTGCCGCTCATCAAGGAAGCGACGTCGCTGCTGACTTGCGGCTGCGGCGACAGTGAGGAAGACGGCGCCGCTGCTGAAGCCGGGGACTCTGGCATGTGCTGCGACGAGGGTGCAGGTGATCCGTGAGAGTGCCCCGACGCGCTCGTCCTGCTAATAAACCCTGTTTGCGATCCAGCGGAGCGCCGACCATTGCGGCCGACAAGTGGCGTGTGCTGCAGCTGCGCCAACGTCGGCTGGCGGCCGCGGCTGGCGGGATGTGGGGAGACTTGTGGAGGGGCTGGCGTGAGGGGGTGCTGCTGCGAGCTGCCACGCTGCGCTGCTGCTGTTGCCGGTGGTAAGGCCAGCCCCGCCGAGGCAGGCGGGGCCGTGTGGAAGGGAACGTCGCGGTTGTGGCTTGAGCCGAGGCGCGACGATGCGGAGGGCGGATACCGAGACGACGGCGCTCGCTGCTGTTGCTGCGGTGTCGCATGTGCGGCCGATGTGCACGTCGCCGCAGTCGCAGGGGAAGCCCCGTTTGGATGCCGATAATGGAGGTTTGCGGTTGAGGAGTCGTAGATGGTGTTCGCCGAGGTGGCAATGGGCCATGCTCGCCCGGTATGGGGCCGAGACGTTGCTGACGGCGCCCGCGTCGTGCGGATCGAGCAGCCGGCCCTGGCAGTGGACATGACGGCCACGGAGGGTGTGGGGGAGACACAGACACGAGGGCCGGTCGCAGGAGCGGTGGGAAAACGCAGAGCGAGGGAGAGGGAGGGGAGGCTTCTATCTTCTACGGCTACGCCACACGCACACAAACACACACACACACACACACACACACACACGCGAATGACAATGAATGGAGGGGGCTAGGGGATTGGTTGGTTGGGTGCGGTAGACACGATGAGGGAGGATGTGAAAGATGCAAGAGAGAAAAAGAAAAGTCAGCTACAACAGGAGATGGAGCTGCTCAATGAACGGGGGCGCCGCTTGCCACGCTGCACCCACCCACACACGCACGCACACACGTGAACGACCACGACACCGAATATAAAATGTACGCCAGCAAGGCGAAGCGAAAGAATGAAGAAGAGAGCTTGTGTGTGCGCGCGTAAGAGGGGTCACGTTGGCGCGGTGGTGGTGGCGGTCAGGGGGTGGGTGGGGGGCGGATGTAAGAGAAGGAAGAAGAGGATACGTAGACGTGTAAAGCACGTCCACGAACACGAAGTGGCGCCTGCACCCACCCACACAGTACTCGTAAGAAGTAGACACGAGTCGATGCGCCCCTCCGAGTGGGGCAGTGGGGGAGGGGAGAGAGGGCGGCTGGCAATATGCTTCTGCTCGCTGTGTCGGTTGGTGTGTGTGTGTGTGTGGTGTGCAAGCCGATAGCCCTCGCATAGTCACGCGCACGCAGACCTCTTGTGCGAAGAATGGGGGAGGTGGGTGGGTGGGTGAGGTGGGAAGGCAACGTGGGGTGATGGGATAACCGTGGGAGTGGCCTCGGTTGTGACTCTACACGGCTCTTTCCGTAGTTGACCTTCACCACACCCATGCGCAACAAGCCCTCCTTGCTGCAAGGACGCAAGTTGGGATGGAGGTGTGGGTGGTGGTGGTGGTGGGGAGAGGAGGAGGGGGGCAGAGGGGCCGCACATGGGTTGCAGCGTTGCTTCAGCGACGGCGAGCACCAAGCTAAAGCATGCACAAGACCGAGGCGACGGTCCGTGACGCCGCCCAGCGCCCTTCTTCCGTCGCTCCCTTTCGGTCTTCGCCCCGCTTCTGCGAGGTGTCAGGCTGCCGAGCGGCAGTGCCGACCGTAGCAGAGGCGGGGGGGGAGGGGGAGGGCGCGCGCCTCACGGACGTTGCATCCCTTCCCGATAAGAAGACACAGAGCGAGAGGCGGTTCCTTGTGCTAGC
>NC_009389.2:352255-354369 GCF_000002875.2 Leishmania infantum JPCM5
GCCGCCCCCCCCCCCCCCCCAAATACCGCGGGTCTAGCAGTTCAGGAAGTCAGCCCCCAGTAACACCTGCATCGCCACAAGCTGGTCCCGCTCCGAGGTGCGGTCCAGGTCGCCAAAAACGTTAGCTTCGTGTAGGTAATGTGGATGACTCGCTAGCGTGATCTTCACCACAAGAAACTCGGCAACACGCATCAGCGTGCTGGACTCCAGTGAGCGAATCGGCACTTCAAGAAGCGGCGGCACACGTGGCGACGGCGTAGCAGGCGGCGACGTCGACAAGAGCGGCGGAGGCGGTGGCGGTACACACTCCACGTTGCTGGGAAATACAGCGGCGTAGCTTCGATAGGCGGCGCCATTGGCCTGGTGTCTGGCCTCGGCCTCTTCGATGTCATCCTCGTCCTCAATGATGGGGATCGGATCGTCCACCTTTACCTCAGCACTGCCGTGCGCCTTGTTGGCGGCATCGCTGCCGCTGCTGCTGCTGCCGGGCCTTGGAATGTGAAGCTCTCCTTGATGCTCATCTTCTTCCGCCATCGGGTACTGCTCGTGTTGCTCATGCGGTGGCTGGTCCGCGGGCGAGTTGCACTGATGCAGCCGCATCACGTACAGGCCCTGAAAGATGCCGTGGAGGACACGCGACCCCGCCGCGGCGGCCACAGGGAGAATAATACGCTTGCCGTCGTGGCTGCACAGCGAGACGTAGCTCAGCGGCTTGACGGCTGCAGTCGAGGCAGCAGCAGCAGCAGCGGCGGCAAGGGTGCTTGCGCGCGAGTTGGCCATCGCTGCCCTAAATAGAGCGGTATCAGGAAAGGCGAGGAAGGGATAACGATGAAGAGAATGAGATCAGGATCGAACACCCGCACTCTATGCGCATGTGCGTGGACTGTGCGGTGGCAAGGAGGGAGGGCGAAAGCGTCGGCAGAGGGAGAGAGGGGGTGGGCGCTGCGACACGCGCGCGTTACCGCAGTGAGAGAAAGGAAGATCGGGGCATCGTGCACGGTGGCTACAAGTAGTGCGTGCCGCGACAGCTTGCCGGCGTGGGTGGCGGCCGTCGTCGTACAAGGAGAGGAGGAAAACACAGCGGCGCCATGCTCCGTCACCCATGCAGCGCACAAGAGCACGCATCGATGTCTGTGTGCGTGTGTGCTGTCTCCTCGCGCGCATGGCGCTGCGAGGCCCCACCAACGCTGTTCAGCTGCTGCTGCGCGGTTCCTCCGACAGGCGGGGGGGGAGGAGGAGAGGGAGACTCGTTTTCTTCGCCGCCGCCGCTGCTGGTCGGCGATATTTTTCGCTTCAATTCTCGAGCACGCAGACAGGCACATCGAATCGCTGACGCACACGGACGCGAGACTGCGACATCGCGGCCTGCCTGGCGTCCGCGCGCGCTTCGACTGCAAACTCTTTATCCACACCAACGGATGGCGCCCATTATGCGTACGTACACACACGCACACGCAGGACAGGCTACGACAAGAGGGGGATGGTAACATAGACCAGATAACAGGGGCTTCACACGCACACACGCGCACGCACAGTTGCCGACGCAGGCGTGTTGGGCAAAGAAGCGGGCGGAAGGAGGGAGGCGGCGGCGCCAACATCACGAACACAGGGGCGCCGACCATCCTATCCTTCTCTCACAACTCCAGCGAAGAAGGACTTAGGGGTCTGAAAGATGGAGGAAGACAGGACGAGCGCTGGAACAGGAGCAGCGCGAAGGCCAACGTTACAGCGAAAGCCGAAGCAAACTCACAGAACGCACACACACACACACACGCACAGATAGAGGTACATGCGGGTCTACGTAGCTCACATCCATCGAGCAGCAGCCACAGCACCATACCAGCTCACTCAGAGAAGGGGAGGAAGGAGGATATCGGGGGACCACATACGTGCACACACGCGCAGACACACACACACACACACACACACACACACAGAAACAAACACAGACGTACACACGGCGGCGGTGCACATGAGGGGACGAGAGAAAGAAGGGAAGAGCAATAAAAGGAAAGGGCCAGGCGACAGCAGCCACATCGACTCCCCACAGGAGTAAAACACGCATCAGGCACGTACACGCACCCACTGAGACACACGCACTGCGATAATAGGAG
>NC_009389.2:354469-400053 GCF_000002875.2 Leishmania infantum JPCM5
TTTGCTTGCGCCGCTTCCGCCTGAGACCTGCGGCGCGGTCCTCGGCTCCTTCGGCAGCGCCACGGGGGCCAAGCAGCGCGGTACCGTGGCGGACTGCCCTCGCAGCGACTCCAGCTCTTCGGCGTCGTCCACCTGCGTGTCTGTCACCGGGGCGTCGCTCGGGAGCCCGTCGTGAGGCACCGGCGCCCTCAGCTGGATGTTCGCGTCGCTGAGGTGCTGCATCACGTAGGCGGCGTACGTGCGCGAGGCTGCCGTCTTAACGCGAGTCCCCCACTGGCTGCGAATACCGCCGCGAAGCACCTGAGGCGAGTGACCGGCGTCGCGGCTTTTGGCCGCCTCTGCCCTCCTCGCACTAGAGCCCTTGCCGGCGTCACCGCCTTCTTCACTCAAAGAGCGAGCGGTGCGGTCCTCGGTGGCCGTCGGATCCGACGTGACGGAGGAGCTCAGCGAGTGCTCATCCGCGCCATCTGGAGAAGCCGAGCGCGCGTGGGAGTGCTGCTCCAAGCCGTCGTCGTCATCAGCGGCTGCTCCGTGGGCCTGCTGCTGCTGCGGCTGCGGCAGCTCTGCCAGCGACGAGCTGCCCGAAGATTGCAGCACCACTCCCGACTCCCCACACCTACGACTGTCGTCTTGCCCGAGGGTGCCCGCGCTGCCGTGACGGCCACCACCGTCACCGCTGCTCGTCACGGCGGATTCGCCCATCATGGCGGACTCGCACCCTGGCAAGCACAGCAGCCCCTGCAGCGTGTTGGCAATGAAGGTGGACTCGAACCCCGCGACCATTGGCATGATGACCCACTTGCGACCTTTGAAGTTGGAGTCCTTCCACCCGACGTTGTGGAGCGCGATGTACGGGATGGCGATTGGTGGGACGGGACTGCTGCTGGCCGCGTTCGCGGCATTGAAGTGAGGCTCCCCGCAGTGCGGACGTCGCAGGCCAGCGGTTGGCGCCGCGCGTGCATCTTGAATCGTGATCGTCCCCGGCGGCGTGGGCTCCTCGGCCATCATCAACGCGGGGTCGCGGCGGTAGTTGAACCCGGACAGAGGTGGTTGTGGAAGCGGTGCTAACCTGCCGCTCATCGTCAGCGGCGATCGCGAGCTCCACTGTTCCTGCGGCGGTTGCTCCATTCCTTCTTTGACTCGGGGCTCTCTCACCCTCTTCGACCTGCTCTGACTCGCGTTACCGCCACAGGTCGTCAGCGCGGAGACGGCTTGGGAGGGGCCAGGACGTGCGGATGCTGGAGAAGTGGCTCCGTTGACGTTGGTGGCGTGGAGTTGCAAGGATGGCGTGCGTGCGGGTCGAGCGAGCGCAACGCGAGGCGCCGCCGCAAAAGACGACGTGATACACAAAACACGAAAGAAAAGCGAAACGACGGCGACGAAGCACGAGAGAGGGAGGGAGGCGGCGAGCAGGTCAGCCACACCGCACACTGCACACGAACGCTGGTCGACACACACTCACTCACACACAGCTGCACGCAAGGTCTGCACGCCACACCTGGACACACGCACGACACGCAAGATCACGACGAGTGCGAGAGAGCGAGGTACGTGCGTGGGTGTCAGCGAGTGATGGTGGTGGTGGTGGAGGAGGATGCGCGGATGTGGCAAAGAAGATGTAACAACAAGAAGAAAGGAGAACAAAAAGGTGCGCACGCACAGATTCTCAACAAGCCTTTACGATTTCGGGTTTGGTGTGGGTTCGATGTGCGCTGCGGGCGTCGTCGTCGTGCTGGCGCTGACAAACACAGACGCGAGACAATCACACACACACAAGGAGAGAGCGGGAGGTTGGAGGAGGAGATGGAGTGACGGCGGCAGCGGCGGCGTGCGTGTGTGTCCTGGCGGCAACTGCGCAAGAGAAAAGGCGAAGCTGACAGAGAACGATGAAGGTGCAGGGCGGAGAGGAGAGGAGGGGGGAGCGCGGGCGGTGGGTGGTGGCTGGTGGTGGCTTGGCGTTTTTTTTTTCGTGTTGGGCTTCTGCGGATGCGTGTATGCGGTGCGTGTAGCGCTCCTCCCTCTTCGCTGGCTGGCGTGCAGACGCGTGACACGTGGGCGTGGGCCCCCCAATGTACGCGTTGCACGCGTGGTGCAAGGTAGGCGACCGTGCACGCGTGGCCAAAGAGAAGAACACGAGGCGCGGGTCTGTCTGTGTGCCGTGAGATGGCAGCACGACCGCAGTAGCGATGAGACTGACGTCGAGGAACCACCTCCACGACCCGCCAGACTACAAGCGGAAAGAGGCCCCGCCCCGCGCCCTCCACCACGCACACACACACACACACACGCTGGCAGGTCCAACACCAACCAAATCCAGGGAGCACACGACACTCACACCCTCGAGCAGGGGGACGGGCTTCGGGTTAGAGAAGGCAAAAAAGAGCTGCAGAACACAAAGGACGACCAACGGCCGTACTCAATCACAAGACAGCGGAGCACACTCAGCAGACACAAGGTAGAGCACACGACCAAGGGCTTCTGGGAAAATACGTGGATGATGGGATGGCGCGGGGGGAGGGAGAGAGACAGGAGGAGTTCTTGAGCGGGAGTCTCTCTCTCTGCGGCGGCGGTTGCCGTTGTTGTTGTTGTTGTTGGGGAGATGAAGACGTAGGGGCCGAGAATGATGCGCGAGATTTTGCTGACGTGTGCGTGTGTGTGTATGCGCAACGGGCATGGGAAAGGTAAGGGATCGAGATAGGGCGAAGAGAGAGAGAGACAGTGAGGGCGATGAGATGGTAGGCGTGGCATAGGTCGTTGAGAGGGGTGTCATCGCTGTGATGCCTTGCGGGCCACGGTTGTGCAAATCTGACAGCGCGCTTTCATGGGCGCTCCGCCTTCTCTCCTTGAACGTGCACACGTGCGTTAGCGTGTGTGTTTGTGGTGCTGCGAGAGCGCACCGGCACCCTTTGTTGGGCACGCTACCACGCGCTCGCCTCCCTCGGGGAGGGTGAAGGGACCGCTGCGCATCCAGGGATGGCGATACGGTCGGCGTGGCCGACCCCGTCTCTTCTCTCGCTCTTTTTTTTTGACCACGCGCGCACACACAAGGCAACAGTGAAGCAAAAACACGCCGAGAACAGAGTGAAGCGCACGCCGCCACAGACGGGAGCAACACAAGACCGAACTATCACACACACGGCGACGGCCATTGCGACAGCGACGACACGAACGAGGAGGAGAAGGAGGGGTGCGAGGAGCTGGAAACGGGGAGAGGAGGGGGGGGGGCAGCGCAACGGCCGCCAACACTGGCTAGAGAGCATGCCTCATGCAGAGATACCCCCGTACACACTTTCCATCTCTACATCGATACAACTTCCGCTGACAACACGAAAAGGCGCGGCACCGCCGCCAATGCGACCCACAATACGGCGGTGAACCGCCCAACCGACGCACACACACACGAAAACATTCACCGACATCACGATAAGGGGGACTCGACACCGTGGCGTGCTGTCATCCATCATCACTGCATATCTGCCTTTTCCGACTGAGCACCGCTCACCTGCCAGCAGACGCTACCTTCGCTCTGCGCGGGATGTACATGTCAGGGTCCTTGAAGACCGTCGGGTTCATAATGTCCACGCCGCCCTCGGCGTCCACCTTCTTGCGCACTGCCGCCACCGCCTCCAGCAGGGGCGGATGCCCCATCTTCTCATCATAGTCACGCAGCCACTTGCGGAGTTCGCCCTCGTGGCGGATGGACGTCATTGTTTCGCGCATCACCCACGTTGACTGCTTGTGACGCACGACGCACTCCCGCATGTCTAGCATGCGGCTACGGCAGTCGTACAGCACATCCAGCTCTTGGCTCTCCCGCATGCACGTCATGAGCCGATTCCAGAAGCGGTGGCAGTTGCTCTCGTTTCGGTAGTTGCCGCTCATGCCGGTGATGCCTGGCGTCAACATCTCGTCACCGCCACTCTCGCGAGCGCCATAGAGAGACATGATGCGCTGCTGTTCCGAAGCACGTGTGTGTGTGTGTGTGTGTAATACGGCTGCGGGGGCTGCTTCTACGACTGCTCTTTCGACGGCGCAGGAGAGAGGGCGATCAGGCGGCACAGACACGCTTGCACGTGGTCGTCTTTAATAGTTTCTCGTCGTCGCCGGATCACTGCATGCATGCACGCGCACTGTCACCGCCAGCCGACAGAAAGAAGAGTTGCCCGTGGCCGAAGGATGGCTGGGCCGACTTGGGTGGGTGGGCAAGGGTGCAGAGGACCGCGTCTCTGGTGACACTGCGCGCCAACCGCCGCCGTTGTGGGGTGTCGCTGTCTGTCTTGTTTTCGGTTTCGCGCGGAATACGCACAGCTACGCGAAGGAGAAGTCGAGAATCACCACACAAAGCAGAGGAGGACGGACGAGGAAGAAGCGGAGGTGGGCATGCGACACACCGGCTCGGCGGTCCACCGTGAGGGTGCTTGATGAGATTCCGTCGACACCTCTCCCCGTCGCGCGTCGGTGTGTAGATGTGTGGAGCGGGGTGCGGATACTTGCACACAAACACACACACACACACACACACACACACACAGGAGATGCCCGTTGGTGCCGGCAGTATCCGGCGAGCAAGATATCATACAGAAGGACATATCGGTGCTGCACGGTACGAGAGCATTCACCGCACTACCTCAGGCCCACGCCCCCCCTCGTTCCACATCTTCTTCTGTGGAACTCGTGCATCCGGATGACAGGTGGGGGAGGGGGTGCGCACACCTCAGCGCGTGGTGCCTCAGCGGCCAGTGCACGCCCACTCTCCGGCTGGAAGCCGAGCAGAGCCCCCCTCCCCCTCCACCCCCTCCTATCCCCTCGCCGGCGCCGGGCCACTTCGCGTGGTGGCAGGGCCAGGGTGCCTAGGGCGTGAGAGGGGGAGGTCAGAGCGACCGGCGGCCGTGCACACGCTTGTACGATCCATATGGGCGGGCGACGTGCCAGCGTGGCTGGAGCGTGTCTCCCCGACCTGGGCCCCCCTCACACCGCCTACGGCTGCTTGGCACCACGCGGAGAGGGGGGAGCGGGAGGGGGCCTGTGACAGGGCCGTGAGAGGGCGGTGTGGACTGGAACGCATCTCGCATGGCAGAGAGATGGACCGAGTTTAACGAAAATGAAACGAATATGCAACTCGCGCATTAACACGCGCACACGCACGGACACACAAGAGACCCCTCAGCAGCGGTCGGGGGGTTCGGGTTGGGAGGTTGGATGGAGTGTGCGTGTGTGTGATGGCCCTCGTGGAGGGAGGCAGGAGGCGTTCGTAGTGCACTTCCGTTACGAGAACAAAGGAGGACGTGGTGCTGGGAGGCCACGCCAAAGGGCCGCCGCCGTCGTCTCCCGCGTGTGTGTCTGCGTGTTCGGGACGAGGTGGTAAGACAAACACCGCTACGCCCCCACACGCACACGCACAGCATCACACCACCACACACCACCACCGACCCTCCGCATATTCACCGACCCATCGCATCTCACGCGTGTCGCTCACTGTACACAGTCTCACCTGTCCGCTTCGAAAATGCAAAGGCCCGCAGCCCCGCACTCCCCTCAGCCCCTCACGACGAAAAATACCCAGAAACAAACTGAGCCAAAGGAAAGGAATGTGACTAAAGCCAACGAGCACACCATCCCGCGCCCACGTGCATGCGCATCGGCGTGCGCCTGTGTCGGCGACAATGTCATCACCGCCTGCAAATCAGATCAACCGCCAGTCGCCTGCTCCGATCAACCTCCGCGTAAACACCCCCCCCCCCCGCTGCCGCCGCCGCCATTATCAAAACACAAGCCGCACCGGTAAGAAGAAGGCCACATACATGCAGACAAGAAATCAACACTCCTCGCACACGGGCACACACACACACACGCACGCAGAGGCGCCCCACCAGTCGGTGAAACCAATGACCCCGCTACGTCGCGAACCAAGAACGGTAGCGCCCCTTGAGCTCCTGCAGCTGGGCGTCGTTGAGGTGGAGCGGCCTTTCATCCTTGGAAAAGTCGGCGATGGCCTTCTTCTGCTCCTCCGTGAGCTCCTTCGGCAGCATGACGGCAAAGTGGATGTAGAAGTCGCCCGTCTTGTTGTGATTCGGCCGGTGCACGCCGCGGCCGCGCAGCACGAGCTTGTCGCCCTGCTGCGTGCCGACAGGAACCCGAGTCTCGACCTCGCCTGTGAGGGTCGGCACCCGCGCCGTGCCACCGAGCACCGCGGTGGAGAGCGTGATGGGGGTGATAACGTGGATGTCGCTGCCCTCTCGGTGGAAGACAGGGTCGTCCTCGACGGAGATTTCAATGTAGAGGTTTCCAGGCGGGCCGTTGCGCACACCAGCCTCGCCCTTGCCTGTCACCTTCAACCGCTCCTTGTTGTCCACACCTTTCGGCACCGGTAGCGTCTGCACGCTGCGGTCCTTTACGATGCCCTTACCGCTACACTGCGTGCACGTCGTTCGACCAAGCTCCCCTGTGCCACCGCAGTGGGTGCAGTCCTGCTGCATGTGGAAGAAGCCGGTGGACATCACCTTCTTGCCGCGACCGCCGCAGTGCGGGCATTTCGTGCGCGACCCGGTGTCCTGGCAGCCGCTGCCGGTGCACGCCCCGCACCGGCGCATCGTGTTGTAGCTGATTTCCTTCTGGCACCCGTTGACGGCGTCGAGGAAGCTGAGCACGAGCTTGTAATGGATGTCCGCGCCAGGCTCCGGTCCTTGCGGCTTGCGGGTCTTGTCCTTGCCGCTGTTGCTCATCTTCTGGAAGATCTCCTCGAAGTCGTTGAAGGAGAAGCCGCCCTGGCCGCCGCCGGGCTGGTTAGCACCGCCCATGTTCGCGAACGGGTTACCACCCGCCGCGAACGGATTGCCGCCGGCGCCGAAGGGGTTAAAGCCGCCGCCCGTCCCGCCGGGCCCACCGAAGCCGCCGGCGGCGCTGGCGTTGCCAGTCATGTCGTACAAGCTGCGTTTCTGCGGATCGGAGAGGGTCTCGTAGGCCTGCTTCGCCTCCGCAAAGTCCTCAGCGGCGGTGGGGCTTGGGTTCACATCGGGGTGCAGCGCCTTGGCGCGCTTCTTGTAGGCGGACTTGATCTGCTCCGGTGTTGCGTTTCGCGCCACGCCTAGCACCGAGTATAGGTCCTTCTTCGAGCCTCCGCCGGACTGCCAGCGACGGTGCTGCAGCAGCGCCGTCGAGCCGCCCGTCGCCGAGTGCGCGGCGCCTCCGGCCGAAACGGCGGCAGACGACAGCAGCGTCTCGCCAAGCGAGCCAGCGGTTGCCATCATTACGGACGCCGCCGCCAGCCGCCGCATAGCCGTAGTGCGCGGCAGCAGGTGCACGGGACCATAGGCGCGGTAGAGGCGCGCCGCTGCGGGAGGGCGAGAGGCGGCCAGCCGGCAAGGGGAGGCCTTCATGTGCAAAGAGAGGAGCTCTATGGAAACCGCACGTGCCTACCGAAAGCAGCGGGGCGGCAACACACGAGCAAGACCCGACAGCGCGCAGGCACGCGATGCCGTGTGGACGCGCGCGGAGAGTGGACGAGGGAGAGGGTGGTAGAAGAGATGAAGGCGCAGCGAATGAGGGAAGGAGGGCCGCAGCCACAGCGCCGGCGATAGCGAGGGGAGGGGTGGG
Organism: Leishmania infantum JPCM5; assembly: GCF_000002875.2. Lineage (NCBI taxonomy): Eukaryota > Euglenozoa > Kinetoplastea > Trypanosomatida > Trypanosomatidae > Leishmania > Leishmania infantum. Next base: position 362,063 of record NC_009389.2, read on the forward strand.
GCCTAACACGGGGCAGTGGTGTGCCGAGCCGAGGGAGAGAGTGCGACGCGCGGTGAAGGGCGAGACGTTTTCGCAAAGGAAGACGCAGAGAGAGAGAGAGAAAACTCGGACGGCCGTGTCTCTCCGTGGACGCGCTGTACGCATGCGCGTGGCAATGTTCTGGGAGAGGAGGGGGAAGGGAGGGGCGCGGCGGCGGAGAAAGGCGTCTTGTGCCTTGGCGCGCCAGTTCGAAGAGCGAGAAGCTGAGTAGCACTCACGGGCTACACGCACGCACGCAGAGCTTCTGTTAGCGACTACGAAGTACCGAAATCCACACAGACACACAGACACCAACGCGTCGAGTCCTGGTAGCGTATCCCTCGTCGACGCCTCGCTTCCGCTGTTGGTGCGTGCCTGCTTTGTTTTTTTTTTGTTCTCGCCGCTGAGGCGCATATCGAGAAGAGGAGCGCGTGCGGTGTGCGGTGGGTTGCGCGGGACAACGAAGGGAGGAACAGGCGAGGTGCAGTCAGCAAGTGGGGAGAGAGCGGATAAGGGCACGAGGTGGTTCAGAAGACGTGGACGCACGTGCACAGAATACACGTACGCACGCACGCGCATGCCCTCCACAAACACCGACACGTGTGTGTGTGTCCATCGTGTGCGGCCACATGCCGACGTGAAGTAAAGGGGTGACGAGGGCGTGGGAAGGAGGATACGCCGAAAGCCGAGCAGCAGCAGCAGGCAAAGGGGGCTTCTCCCCACACGCACCAATGCCGCCTTTCCCCTCTCTGTTTGCTGTCGCTGCTGCCGCGGGGTGTTGCGAATGTGCCCTTGGGTTGATGCCTGTTATTTGGTGTCGTAGGGGCGTTGCTCGGGTCCGGAGAATCTGCGGCGGTCTACCTTTAGCGGCGGCGGACGATGGAGGGGGGTGGCAGAGGCTCCACCCGTCCTCTCCATCGCGGTCGTGCGTTTCGATCATCACCCGCGGTTTCGAATCCCTGGAAACACACGCATACAAACAAAGAAAAGATAAATCATCATACCATAAGGGAAGTCCGCGCCGTGCGGCGAACCCACAGACACGCATCCGGCTGACGGAGAGAGAGGGGGGGGGAACTCGATGGGTACGGCGAGGCGTACGCAGACACACGCCTGCGCGCACACGCCGGCGAAGCCATCCAGTCACGCACCTCTGGTGGCCTCTCCCTCCCTATGTCACGAGGACGCCGCCGTAGCACACACACGCACGCACCCGTTTCCCCACGCGTTTCACGCTGCTGCGAGAGCTTACGCCATCACGTTGCGCATCGTGATCTTGCCCTTGGGGGCGATCAGCTTGCAGTGGGTACCGCGCTGCTCGAGCTTGCCGGCGTCGCGCAGAGCCTCGTACTCGGTGCGGAGGATGTTGGTGAAGCCCCAGTACTTGGACATGACGATGATCTGGCGGCCGGGGAACTTCATCTTGGCGCGGCGCAGGGCCTCGAAGGCCTGCGGCACGTACGCCTCCTTGGTGCGCATGGACAGCAGGATCTGGCCAATGCGGACGCGAGCGCACACGCCGTTCGGCTTACCGAAGGCACCACGCATGCCGGTCTGCAGACGATCGGCGCCGGCGCACGAGAGCATCTTGTTGATGCGCAGCACATGGAAGGGGTGGGCGCGGGTGCGCATGTGAAACACGTCCTTGTTGGCACGCTTCACCATGTACTTGTTGGCCTGAATGCGGGCAGCCTCCAGCGCCTCGGACGCGATCTGCTCCAGCTCGCGGGACACGACGTGGATGCACACCGGGAACTCATCGACGGTGGCGCGACGTCGGCCAATGTCGAAGTTGCGGATCTTCGGATCCGGCACACCACGGCAGAAGCGCGACTTCGGGTACGGCTTGTTCTTGCAGAACCGGTAGCAGCGGGACGGACGGCGGGCCATGCTGGCGACTGGTTGCGAGATGGGGCCCTTGGCGAAGGTGCTGTTCGAGACAGGGACGAGCTTCCTTACTGTGAGTGGGGTGCGTGTGTGTGTGTGTGCGAGCGGTGGTGGTGTTGGTTGGGTGGTGAGAGAGGTGAGGGGGAGTCGAAGGATAGAGAACGCGAAGCAACCACAAGAAATGCGGCTGAGCGAGGCAATGTAGGCCCCACGCACAAGTATGTGCACAAGCCGCCATCGACCGTTGGGCCTCGGAGCATCGTGACGATGACCAGACAAGTCCTAGAAGGGTGTCGAGACGGCGCGGAGAAAGGGGGTTGTGTTGGGAAGGGAGGGGGACGGGCGCACGCAGACGGGCACGCCTTTGCCAACGGTCTGCTGGGCGGTTTGGCTCTCCAGTGCTACGACACAACGCGCGGCAGTACAGCGTACGCCGTGTGCGCGCACACGAGCGAGTGCGCCGGAGCGGTCGCGCGTCGACTTGAAAGAGGCGCCGATCTGATTCGCGTGTACGGATCCACGGTTGAACACATGAGGGCCGCCGTGGGCAAGGCAGAGGGATGGGGGTGGGGTGGTTGGTGGCGCCACGGAGGCAACGCATGCCACCTGCGAGTAAAGAAAGGCGAAGGGATGGCGAAGGGTATCAAGCAAAAAAACACACACACATGAAAACGAAAAAAAAAAAACACACAACGCGGCGCGGTGCGGGAGGAGTGCCGACGTTGGCAGCGCCGAGCGCACGAACCCCCCTCCCCACGTTGCACACGGCGCCATCAAGGCAATATAGGGGGAGAGAATGGCAGAGGCTCGCGCACGTGGCGATGAGTTCATTGCTTCTTCGTCTCGCATGTGTCGCCGGTGCTCCCAGCGCCAGCTCAGCTCTCTTCCTCTCCATACACCTATGCCTTCAAAGGTTTCTCGCCCATCTCGAGGAATACCTTTTTCGTGTCGGCGTAGACGGTGTCGCGGTCGCGGTTCGCGTCAATGACGTGGCAGCGGCCATTCGCCTTATAGGCCTCCACGACCGGCATGCACTCCTGCACGTTGACGCGGAAGCGGTGCCGAATCGTCTCTGCAGCGTCGTCGTCGCGCTTCTCGCCGCTGTTGGCGCCGCGAGAGAGCAGGCGTTCCTCCATGGTGGCCTCGCTGCAGTCGTAGTAGAGGATGCCGGTGGGCTTGGCGATGCCCTCCTCAAACATGCGCGCCTGGTCCTCCTTGCGCGGGAAGCCGTCAATCACGTAGCCGACGGAGTTCGGGTGATCGGCGATGGCCTGCCGAAGGAGCTCTACCGTGATCTCGCTCGGCACAATGTTTCCAGAGCGGATGATATCGCCGATCTTGGCCAGATTGCCTGTGCCAGAGCGCGCCGCCTCGCGCAGCAGCTCGCCGGCGCTGAAATGGGTGTAGCCAAAGTCCTCCACAAGCCGCGCACAGTTCGTGCCCTTGCCAGAGCCGGGCCCGCCAAGGATGAAGAACACCTTCAGGGGTGTCATGCCTTGCGGCTGCTGCTGCTGAGTCTCGCCCGACATCGATGCTTGCAACAGAAAGGAAATAGTGAGGTGAGGCGGCCGTGTGGGGATATCCGGAGGGGAATGACAGTGCTGCAGAGAGATGATGATGATGGGGAGCAGGTTTTTGGGAATGATTCACAGGGAAGCGCAGCCGCCAAGGCGACAGGAGGAAGGGGCCATCGGCAGTACCACACGAATGAACGCAGATGCTGTGCAAGGACCCTCACAGCTGGCGGTTTGGGTTCGGCCCCTTCCCCTCTCGTGCACCGTTACACCAGGATCAGGGTGTCTCGCTCCACTTCTGCCAGCGTGAGCACACTCCAAGCGACCGGAAGGGACGGCGGGACACCGGCGCTCATGCCATGAACATCGCTTCGCTCTCTTTCTCTCGTCCCAGCGCACAAGTGCACGTGTGCTCTATGGCGACGGCAGGCCTGACAACACGCGACACAGACCACACACACACAGCAAGATGGCTGCCCCCCCCCCCCCCCCGCGCTCCTACACGGCAGAGCGTTCCTTTGCGATGAGTGGCGGCAGCGGCGGCGTCGAAGCGGATGGTGAGGTGAGGAGGTACCCCAAACCGAAAAAGAGAGGAGCCGCACAGCCGCGGCTCACATGTGCAGTGGCAGACAGACACAGATGCATCAGGGGAGAGGAGGGGAGGAGGGAGGAAGGGGGTGGCATCACTGTCACCGCGCGCACCCCTCCCCTTTTTACCCCTTCCCATGCTCCCACTCCTTTCCCCCTCCCCTCTTCTTCCACAACTGCACCACTCATTTCACCATCGGCAGCAACGAACCAGCTGATTGGGCGTTACGAAGGACTCAGAGACGAGAGCGGCTCCATCACCCACTAATCCAGCCACACCGTTGCACACGCGTTGGTCTCCCTTACACCGGGCGGCCTCATCTACGCCCGCCGGTTGCTCACGCAGCCAGGACGTTCACCAGGTTGCCGGTACCGCGGGTCAATGCCGAGGTCAATGATGGCTTCCTGCGCCGTGGAGCCCACGGCACGCTGGATGGCAGCTTGGCGGTCCCACTCGCGGCCTTTGGGCCACCGCCGCTGCGCCTCGGCTACTCGCAGCGCCTCTGAGTCGCCGAGGAGTTCATCCGAGAAGGGGCGCACTACCACTGCCATCGCCTCGTCGACCTCAGCTACGCCGTCATCCACGTACGCCGCCTCCGGTGCAGAGGAGATGCGAATCGGCGAGCTGACGTGCCCGCTGTCCAGCACTGACCACCCACCCACCTCCGCCACGTGCTGGTGGGCAACCGCTAGCGGAGCCACGTTCAGGATGATCCGCTCCCACATGCGATTCTCCGTCGCCTGCAGCCGTGCCGCCCGCTCCTCGATGCTGTTCTGGAAGGCGTCTGTCACCATGACGTTGTAGTTGTGCAGCGACGGGTCGAAGCTGCCTGCGTCTCGAGTATCAGTCAAGGCGCCCACGACGCCGTCGGGGACCACCTCCTGACCCCCGCTGGCCATGCAGCTGCGCAGCGCCTCTACGAAGTCCTCACGAGATGCGTGCCGAACTTGACGTGCACGGAGGCGGTACTCCCGCGCCGCTGGTGGGCTGCGATACCGATCAGCCACGCGGATGGTTGGCACCGGGCTCCGCCACCACTGTGCAGAATGAGCGGCGTAAGAGGGGCGCAGGGAGTAGTGTGGCTTTGTTCGATGATGATATCCGGTGTGGGCAGCAGCTGCCGTTGCCGCTGGGGCTGAGGGTGGTGGGGCTGACGGTGCTGGGACTGGGGGTACTGGGGCGGTAATGGACGACGAGCTGGGCGGTTGCGCCCCGCTGCCACGTCCACAGTGCTCTGTAGGGCGACTTGCTAGCAAGCGGCGCGCCACCCCTACCGTTGTACTGATGGGTCTCTGTGGTACGCTACAGCGAGTGAAAAGCGGGCTCGCATGCGAGCGTCCCTGGTGCAATGCAGCGCTCGGAGCGCTGATGCCGCGCTCCCCACTCCTCGCCTTCGCAGCTGTGTGGAGTGGCGGTGTAGGTGCCACGAGACCTGCGGGCGACGCTCCTGCATCCCCGTCACCGTTGACTGCCGACAAAATCGGCGTCGCGTGCGAGGTCTGTCCTGGACAACGCCCAGTGCACCTCTTTGGCTGCCGCTGCTGCTGTGGGAGCGAGGGACACTGCGGCTTCTGCGGCGCAACAGCGGCTGATTTTCGAGGGGAGCCAGCAGCGCTGCTTGTCGTTGCCTGTGCGGCACCCTGGTCGTCCCCCGGCGCCGCGACCGCGGGCGTTGCAGTTGCCGCACGCGGGGCAAGACAGTAGCGTCGCAACGTGCGCTTGACCCGCTGATGCCTCGGTGCCGTCGCGGCGTTTGAAGCTGCCGACGTCGGTGACCGTGCACCCATGCAAGACCGTGCAGCGCTTCTCGATCCGGGGTAGGCGTGGATGCGGGGACGGAAGTCGTAGGGTATCTCCCACGAGGCCCGATAGTCGCGTGACGCCACCACAGGCATGACGGCAGAGCCTCACGTCACGTTGTCGAACGGTTAAGGTGTTCGTCTAATGCAAGCGGTAGCGTCTCGACTGTAGCCGTGTGTGCTGCCGATCGACGCGGCGCACGGCAGAGGGGGTGGGAGGGTGGGAGGGAGGGAGGGTGATGGGAGGGATGGATGGGGTCGACAGCCGGCGGTCGGGGAGGGGGGAAATGGTGATGGTGAGTTGAGGGGGCTCACACTCGATTGCACCTCCCATGGCGATGCATGGTACCGGGCCTGCTGCGTCTCCTCTGAAGGTCTCACCGTTCCTGCACGCGACGTGCAGCAGACCAGGGCCGCTGGCTCATGCACGTACACGCCCTGCTTTTTGCCTGCACAAGCAGAGGCGGGAGGCACCGATGCGAACGACGGGCGGACCACGTCTCGGGCACGCGGCGAAAAAAAATATGCAAAACGTCGACGGTGCGTTTCGTGATGCGGCAGAGCGGTGGCGGTGCAGCATGTGCAGGGGGGGGGCAGGGGGCGCACAGCGCCGTCTTGCGGCTGTGGCAAGAGATACATACGCGCGCACAGAACGCGCCACCGAAAGGTAAAGCGCCGCAGCACGAGCGATGCGCAGCCGACAAGGACGGAGGAGCGCGAGGAGGCGAGAGTGGGGGGGGGGCTCGAGAGCGAGGGAGGGTGGGGGTGCGATACGGGACTTAGAACGGACAAGACAAACCTCCACAGCTTCATGGGCGCTCCCCTCTCCTGTCTTGCTCACGCCCTCTTTCTGTGCGCCGCTCTCTCCACCGCGCACGCGCATACACGCGCACACACAGACACAAGCAGAACGCGAAGCGACGATCTAAAAGTAAAGAATAGCAACACCATCGTGAAGACGGGGATGCGACGCGGAATGTAGATGATAACGCAAAAGAACGGAAGGACGCGCACGTCGATGCGCCCTCACCGATGCAGGGTGAGGTCTACTTGGCGTAGTGATGGTGAATGATGGCCACGGCTGGGCTGCCGCACATCACCGGCTGCCTACCCCACCATCCGCACTGCCATAGAGGACACATCCACCTCGAGGGGGTGACTCTGGGAGCCGTCGCGGCAGCTGCGGACGGATCACACAGGCGGCACTGTGGCAACCCGCATGGCGGCCGCACTCTCCCACCGTTCTCTGTCGCATTGCGCAGCAGGTGCGATATCACCTCATCCACAGTGCGCAAATCCTGATCAAGGTGAAGGTCTGGCGACGCAGCTCCGGCGGTGGCTGGCACTGATGGTGGCGGTGGTGTTGTCGCCGACGCCGCCGCAGCCGCATTCTCACATGTGGCCGCAGGAGGCAGAGTTTGACGGGCACACGCCTCCTCCATTGTGGGAGCGTTGGCCGTGTGCCCCTCCGTAGCGGCCAGTGGCTGCTGCTGTGGTGATGGCAACGGCGGCGGCACGGACGCTTCTGCCTTGCACGTTGGTGCCTGCTTGTCAATGCCGCAGAGGAAGCAGAAACGACCCACTGAGGCAGCGCCTCGAGCTTGAGTTCTGTGTTCCGCACCGGGGGCCACGTGTGGCCCCATCGGACACATCGCAGGCATGTCCTGCACAGCCTCCAACCCACTCGGAGTGGCGACCGCAACACGTTGGCCACATGTTGGGCAGTGCAGGAAGCCGCAGAGCCGATCCATGACATGGCTTTCCACGGTGCACGGTGATGAGGGAGCAGCAACAGCAGCTGCTGACGGAGATGGTTGTGGGTTGCCGGCACCGCTTGCTAGTGGCGCTGCACTGCGCAGCTCAGCGGCTGCAGCAGGCTGTGACTCCTGCAGCGGCGGTTGTGGCACCGGTGACATGCCTACCGGCAGCGAATCAACGCAGCTGCCCACCCCGAGAGGCGCGGTGGCAGCAGAGATAGGATCGTCGGCGGCCGTGAACGGCGCTACCCCTGCCAAGGCGGGCTGAGGATTGATGACCGGGATGAACGGTAAAGTTGCTGCTGCATCGTGCGACGTAGACGACACGTAGCCCGCATAAAAGTCGCCGACAGCGCTGTCGAACGCCAGTGGCGGCACCAAGACGTGTAGGCGCGTGTCGTCCATCTCGCCAGAGGGGCAAGGCAGCGAAGAATCCGGCAGCGGCGCATAGGCTTTCTGCCACGACGGCACGATGCGCTCACGACCAGTGCCAACGACTCGTCCACGGCCGCATTTTCGCGGCGGTGCGGTACGTGGGCCGGAGAGCCGGCGCCGCGGTGGCGGCGGGTGCGGGCGAGGGTGCGCCGTAGGCAAGACAAGTGGGCACAGACGCGGTGGCGTACAGTCGCACCGTCGCTCACGAGTGCGGTAGACAACGGTGCCATCGACGTTCACCTCCTTTGCGAGATCGCCGTGGACGCCGTGGCGGCAGTACCACGGAACCGTCGAGGCCATTTTTGGAGGGAGGGCAGAAGGCAGAGTGAGGTGGGGTGGGCGAAGGGGCTGACGTGAAGGCGGAGAAAGACCGAGAGGACGAAGTGAAGAGGAGAGGGCAACTCGCGGCCAGAGCACGCATACAAATGCCCGCGACATGGGCAGGCGCTCCCATGAGAGCCTGCGCAGGGTGGGGCGAGTGAGGAGTTGGAGGGGACACGACACGATGAGACCGACCCACCACGTACTACACGACGCCGCGTGCGCCCGCCACGATTGCGTCGGGTATCACAAAGCAGATGCGCGGAAAGGGGTGGGGTGGAGTGGGTGGCTGGGTGGGGACTGCTCGTAGCGGCGGGCACATACACGGTCAGACGCGACTGCCGGGGCGCGCGCGAAGAACATCGTCTGCAGCACCGAACGCCGCCGCCGCGGCAGCGCGCGGCCTTTGCGACATGCAATAGAGGGGCCACAGAAGACCGTTGCAGAGCGCTGGCACGGCTGCCGCCCGCCCCGGCGACGTCCGCACCAGGGACGTGGCGTGGTGCAGATCATCGAGGTTCACGAGGATGAGACGGTGCGCCGCGCTCTCGCCACCGCGACCGGCGCTTTGGTTGGCGGCGGGCCCACCCCCACCGCCCGGCGATGCCCGAGCCGTCGATCCTTGCGAATCGCCCGTGATCCGCCGCGGCGCGCCCGTGTCGCTCGCCTCGCCGCCGGTGTCTCGGGTGCGGTGCACGGCGCTGTAGTCGATGTCCATGAGCAGCAGTCCCACGGAATCGGTCGTTGCCACGACGCACGTTCGCAGCGCCTCCTCGTAGCGGGAGAGGGCGTGCGGTGTGAGGCAGGATGACGTCCCGGCGAAGGGTGCGGGTGCCAAGGCGCTGATGTCCGTTAGCCGAAACACCGCCCAATGCGCCGCCCAGTTGTGGGTGAGCGCTGCCGCTCGCTGTCGCTTCGAGTTCGCCGACGGCGGGCGACCGACTCGGCGCCGCCCCTTCTGCGGGCCCAGCCGCGCGTTACTCGGGGCGTGTGGGGACACGTAGTCGGCTAGGTGCTGCTCCCTCAAGAGGGTGCCCAGCTGCCGACTCGTGAGCGGGACGCGCTCCAGCGGCCGCAGGAGGACCCTCTCGACACTCGACCGCAGCGTCTGCACGACGACGAAGAGGTCATCCTCCGGCGGCGGCACGTACACATCGACGATGTCGTGGCCGCCGGCGCAGTCGACAGAGGAGGACGGGATGCCAAGGCGCACGGGCCGCCGACGCCAGACGACATCGCCTACACCGACTGCAAAACGGTAATCGCCGTTGTAGCGCTGGAACCGATAGCCTGTCGCCGGTGACGCTGCAAGGCGGCGGTTGAGCAGCACGGCATCGGCGTAGGGTACCACGTGGCCTTCGGCCACGGCCTGTCGCTCCAGCTTAGCGTCGTAGTCCTCGCCGTAGGTCCACGCGAGCAGCGACGTGCCGGGCGGGATGTCGGTGGTAGCCAGGAAGAAGGGGACCGTCACGAAGAAACTGCGTTCTTCGAGAAAAAGACACGGCGCGCGGCGGCGCGGCGGCCGTCGCTTGGGCTTCGCGTACAGGGCGGCGAGACGGTCGTCCACCGCAGCGGCAGGCACGGCAGCAGCGCCACTGGCCACCGCGACGGGGGGAGGCGGCCCCTTCTTAGCCCTCTGCACGCGACGTCGATGGTAGGGCCGCTTCGCTGTTGCGGCACGCACCACCTGCACCCGCTCCTCGGCCGTCAGGGACGGCGATGCATCCACGCCAGCGGACTTTGTGATAACCCTCTCACCCGCGCTCTTCAGCTCCTCCGGGCCACCAGCAGGGGCCGCCACCGTCCCCTGTGCGCTGGCGAATTCGCTGGGCACAGACAGTATCACCGAGCACAGCTCCACGTTGCCAAACCGGGACGCGTTGTAGCGGTGATTGATGTAGCGGGTGAGGCCCTGGCCGAAGCACACGCCGTGGCGCCCGAGCCCCAGCGCGTAGGTGTCGTCCGTGACGAAGGATAGATCGTCCTCCTCCTCCTCCCCCCCTGGATGCGTCTGTGCCTCATGCTGGGCGGTGGTCTTGGTGTGGGCCACTGCGTTGTCACCGCGCAACGCACGCTCGCTAACGAGCCGCTCCACCTTGCGCGTCGCCACGGCGGGGCCGCAGTACAACAGGCACGTGCCGTAGGGCAGCCAGGCGGAGGCGACAACGCCCTTCTGATTATCTCCCAGCTCCGGCGCCGGGGCGAGGGAGACCAGCGTGAAAGGAAAGGCGGCCTCCGCGACGTGGCTCGCATGCCGCCGCCCCACGCCGTGGTAGTAGGCCAGGTGGGCCGGCCACTCGGGGAAGCGCTTGACACCCGTGTACACGTTACCGATCAGGTCCTCTTGGCCGGCGGTGGCCTCCTTCATGCCACCGCCGCCCTCGGCGGCAGTGCACGGGGCCGTGACACCATCAGGACACCCGCACTTTTTGTTTAACTCGCTATAGCAGCGCCGGTACCACGAGACCTCGTCAAGGCAGCGGTAGTACGACTCCAGCGATACGTAGATCTCCTCGCCCTCCTCCAACCGCGTGGTACACACCACTGCCATCAACGACGCCCGGGGGTACGGGTTTGGTGGCACTGATGTACTAGACGTGCGATGCGTGTGTGGCTTTCCCTCTTCACCTTCGCCTTCCTTCGGCTTCACGGCCGCCGTGTCGGTGGCCATCCTTCCGGCGCTGCCATCGTTACTATCAGAGGCTGCCCTGCCCGGCAGACCGTAGTGAAGGGCAATGCAGCGCGCGTTGGGGCGCAGGTACGGCTCCGTCACGCGCGGCAGCTTGCGGAACTGCGGGTATAGCGGAGGCTGTGCTGGTGTGCCAGGCACCGCCGTTGCGGCCGCGGCTGCCGCGTCCTCCCCGGCAGCGCCGGTGTCGTGTGCGTACGTCTTCCACGCCGCATCGAGTCGGTGCTGCTCGACGGCATACAGCACCTCGGCCCGGTCAATCAGCTCGCTGAACACGGCATCGCCCTCCACCGCCAGCACGGAGTGCCGCAGAAATGCCCGCTGAACTTTCACGGGCTCGCCAAAGCCGTGGTGCGAGTGGCGGCGGTGCATGGGCTGGAAGGTGTAGCCGGTTGCCGTCGCTGACGCCGATGATGACGAGGGTGGGGAGAAAGGGGTAGCGTAGGAGGCGCTTGCGGCGAGGTGCGAGCTCGATGGAGGCGCCTTGCGAACTCCAATCATGCAGATACCCCTCCCGCGTCGCTGCGCCTGCTCCACCTCAGCGTCGGAGAGGCCAAGGTAAGCCTTGATGAAGGCGCCGTAGCGTTGCGTGTGGAAAGTCACGCGCGTCTGACGCGGACGCGGAAGTGCGGCGAAGGGAGGCGGGTGAGGGTGGGGCCAGCACTCCGGCTGCCATGGCCTCTCTGTTGCTGGTGTGGTGCCTGAGCGGCTCGGCGGCTGTTGAGCCTCTCTTCTGAACCCTTCCACTGGCTGCTCTGATACCACCGGCGACTCGCTCGAGTCGGCGATGCCGTCTTCCTCCTCCAAGTCCTCGGTGCACTCCGGCACGTACTGCGACTGCTGCGCATGGTGGTCATCGGCTCGGCCCACCCGCACCTCGCCAGGCACATCTACGTCGTTGTCGCGGCTAGCCCCTTCGTCTTCCTGGTCGCTGGGAGAGGCAACATCGTCGCCGTCGCCGCGGGAGCCGGCGGCCGTCGCAGACGCGTTGGCGGACGAGGGCGTCACACCACCACGACCACTGCGGCCATTAGGCGACGCAGCGTCGGCCTGCGACGTGTAGAGGGCGAAGAAGTCGTCCCCGAGCTCCTGCGCTTGCCTCGTCTCCCACAGGTCAACGTCCGCGTTGTCGCGGTGTCGAAGGTGGTCATGGCCGCTGCCCTGCGGCGAAGAGGCGACGGGAAACCTGGAGAGTGACGGCCCTGGAGTGGGCCGACTCTTCCCAAGATGGCCTGCCTGCGCCGTCCGTGCGTCTTCCAGCACCGTGCGGAGTTCGTCGCCGTCGTCATCGGCAGGCCCATTAGCGTTCCAGGGCATCTGTGCCAGTTGACCAGACACGACGCCACTGCTATGGCGCTGCGACATGCGATGCGGAGACGAGAGGGAAGGAGGGAGGGAGGTAGTGCGCGGGGCGGGGGTGGTGAGGGCGGCTTGCATCTATGAACGTGAAAGAATGTCTGAGGGTGCGCGCGCTTGTGTGCCATGCAGGATAGGACCACTGAGGAAGGCGTGGCGCACTGTCACAGGCGATGCTACCGCGTGAATCGCAGGCCTCGACGGAGGATATCCCCGCGGGCGTTTGGGTATGGCGGTGTGGCTGCGTATGCGCGTAGAAGAATAGAGAAGAGCAGGAGAGCGGTGGTCGATGAGATGATGGGGCGGGAAGGGAAGGGCGAGAGCACAACGGAGGCCACCGGTGCGTGCACCCCTTCCCCTCCTCGTAAACACGCACGCACGTACGCACACCTGCGCACCGGCCGAGTCTCCGCATCCCTTACACGGGATGCAAGAAGTGAGAATGTCTATATAAGGCGAAGGGGAACAAATCCAATCAGCCACCACTACGAAGTCCACGGCGTGCACAGAGAGAGCGCCACCTCCCCCAACCCCCACACACGCGCGCGTGCCCAGGCAACGACTCGACAGCAACACAGCCCTACTGCGACTTTGGCAGTCGAGTAACGGAACGGCAGGTAAGACAGAGCGATCGATGGCTGCGTGTGCGATCCAGGGAGGAGCTTCACCATGGCATCCTTTTCCTACTCGTCGTCGAGGAACATCGACGTTTGCCGCGCCGACGCCGCCGACGGAGACGGGCTGGCTTGTGAGCCGCTACCGCCTGCCTCCTTGCTGACAGCCAAGTTGCTGAAGCCGCGGCCTGCACGGTTGCGGCGGTCGAGGCTCAGACTCGCTCCGTCCTGCTGCAGCAGCTCCACTTCGCGCTTGATGCGGTAGCGCTTGATGTCTGATTTGCTGTACTTGTCCGGGTCCATGCCGTGCTTCTCGAACTCGACCAAAAGGTACTCGCGCAGGTAATCCTCCAGGCTCTCCTCAGCGGTGGGGGCCCGAACATGGTAGCTCAGCTTGCGCAGGCATTCCGCCATGGCCTTGCAGCGCTCGGCCACAGACACGGCCGAGGAGGGCGTTGCCGCCTCTTGCTGATCCTTCAGCGCAGTCCTGTCCACCTCTTCCACACGCGCGCTCTTCTTCTTTGGCTCCTCTGCGTCGTCATCATCGTCGTCGTCATCGTCGTCCGAGTCGAAGTCTTCATCGTCGGAGTCGGATGCTGCATCCTCCTCCTCGTCTTCTCCCGAATCGCCCTCGTCAGAGTCGTCTTCGTCTGATGCGTTGCTGCCATCGTCATCCTCTTCACTGGCGTCGCCGTTCGCCGTCACCGCTGTGGCAGCCTTCTCCTTCTCGATCATGAGCTTCATCACGGTGTCACCGATAAACGTCGAGCGACTTGCCACGTACGCCTCCGGGTACGTGTCACCGTACTTGGCGAGCAGAAGCTTCTGCACCACCGCCGCTGGCAGCGTCTTGTTGACTGGCAGACGACTCACCATGACGCGAAGCAGCTCCGTGAGCTTCTCATCTAGCGCGGCGTCCGAGGACATCGGCCTTTCGCTCTCACACACACGCACACAGAGGGGGAAGGGAAGCGAAATATCGAGAGCACGCCCGACTCACAGGCGAAGGGGAGGCAAAGGACAAGACACGGCGTCGCCCCGATACGCTCCTGTACAGCAGCAGCTGGGCAGATGGCCAGGTGGGCGGTGGCGGAGGAGAAGGACCGATTCGAACCGCTTGTGTGTGTGCGACTCGTCGTGTATCTGCCGCTCTCTTACTCTGTGAAAACGGAATGGCTGCCTGTGCGCGTGCGTGTGGGTGAGGGTGGGCTGGCGCATGTGCCAACGCGGAGCAGGAAGGGTAACGTGGGAAGGGGCAAATGACGTACAGTATGGTGCTGAGAGCGAAGGACAGGCACACACACAGAGGGAGACGTCCTCGTCATGTGAGGAGCGCACGTGAGAGCAGGGCGAGCGGTCGCCACGCTTCGGATGGAGGCGCAGATGTTGTGGCGTGTGTGTGTGTGTGTGTGTGTAGGCAGCACCAGCACTTCGGAAGACAGAAGCAGAGGCAGGAAAGCGGAAGAGCCGCGAGGCGGAGAGAAGAAGCGGCGGCGGGCGCGCCGGCTCACACGCCGCCTGCTCTCCGGCCGTGCCCTCTCTCTGCAGAAGAGGAGGAGAAGGTGGGGGCGGCTGCGGCTGCGACTGTAGCACTGCAATCCAGCTGCATGTCGGGCCCGCGCCGCCGTGGGCGACGTTGCCTCCATCGGCAAGCATCGTCAAGAGGCCTGTTCGAGCAACACAAAAGAGCAACGAAGACGCAGTACGCTGAGAAGCGCACACGCACGCGCAGGAGAGCGAAGGAAAGTGGAGCCGACACGCTGCTGCGCCCCCCCTCCGCCCCAGCGGTCACAAGACTAAGCACGCCGACACCACAGCGGCCCACACTTGTGCGCGGAGCTGGGTGCGCCTCACAACGCCTTCTTCGTAGAGCACAGCGTGTTCTATTTGAACAGCGACGCCACATCAGCCGGCAGCGGCGGCGTCGCGGGTGCTTGATGTCCATTCGCAAACATGCTAGCAACGCTGCTGCCTCTTGTGTCGGCTTCGGCGACGCCTCTGCTGCCGTTCCACGCCAGCGCAGCGGCTGCCTCAGAGCCCGGCTCGTGCGCGGTGACACGCGGGGGCGACGACGTTGCCGTCCTGTAAGCCGCCGCCGCCGCCATGGGCGCGGTGGGGAACCCGGGACCGCCACTGCCGCGCACCGTCGAAGGCGACGAGGTGGAACCGAAGAGGGCTGTCAGCGGCGAAGAGATTGGGGCACTCGACGTTGTCGGCGCAGCCGCAGCTTCAGTGGGCTGCAGAAAGCTCCAGTGCTGCTTCGTTGGCGCCTCGCCACCTGCGGAGGCGAAGACATTCGGCGATGATGACTTCCACGCCGAGGCAGAACCACGGTCGTTGGTGCTCGCGGAGTCGCGGAACTCGAGTGGGGCGGCCGCGCTGTTGGCGCGTGCCCCTGCCCGCGTCGGCAGCCCACCGTCCACCTCGTCCCTGCCGCCTTCGCTGTGAGACCGCTGCACCTGGTCGCCGAGTATCCCATGCTTCGTGTAGCTCGGCGGCAGCGACGGCGCAGCCGAGTCCGCTGTCGCCAGCCGCGCGCTGAGCTCCTTCATTCTGTGCCGCAGCGAGTTGACGAGCAGGTCTTTGCGGGTGATCATGCCCGCCACAGTGTCACCGTCGACGACAACCATGTGCCGCAAGCCCATCATGCGGAAGGTCTGGTACGTCATCTGCAAGTTGAAGAAGGGCGGGATCACCCATGGGCTGCGGTTCACGATAAGGGAGAGGTCGAGGACGGGCGGCAGGCGGTTTTCGCTGATTAAGGAGTCGTTCTCGGCCCTCACCTCCGCCCCGCCCGGGATACCGTCGGGCATGTGCGTCCGAACCCACTCGTAGCGGTCCGAGGTTCGAAAGAAAAGGCGACTCTTCTGCCACGTCCACTGCGTCCAGGAGAGGTGGCGGATGGCCTGCACGCACGGCGCGAGGCGGCCGCCAAAGCCGTCGCTGTCTTTGGCTGTCAGCGGCACCGCGGTCATCGGCGATGTCGTCGACAGCGACTCGCTGTACTCCTGCAGCTGGGGAAGGGTGAAGTACACCTGAAGATCCTCGCGAGTGACGAGGCCGACAAACTTGTAGCGCACCTGCGTCGCTGCCGACGCTGTTGTGGATGTGTTCATCGCAGATCGAGGCGCCAGCGCACCAGCCGGGGCGACAGGGGGGGCGCTGGCTTCACCGGACCCGCGCTTCGTGCCGTCCTGCTGGCGCAGTGCGAATGCGCTGGCTGACCCTCTTCGCGGGGACGTCGCTTTTTCGTCATCGCCGTCGGCGGCGGCATCGTCGATCGGAACGGCCTCTACAACAGGGAAGGCGTGGTGTGTGCTGTCGCGCAGAGCGGCCAGCACCACCTCCGTACGCTCGCGCATCCGCAGCGTCACCACCTCAGACGCCATGACGTCGGCCGCCGTCAGCTGCTCGAACTCCGGCTTCACGATGTTTGGTGGCAGGTAGGGGACGCTGTCCATGAGCAGCATTTGATGGTACAGGGGCTCGCACAACCAGTCCGCCGTCGTCTTGGACATGACGATCGCCACCATGACAGGCAGCAGGTAGTGCAGCTCCGCCGACAGCTCGACCATGATGACGCAGATGGCCATCGACATACGCGAGGTGCCGGCGAGGAAGGCGCCGGCGCCGATGAGGGCGAAGACACCGGGGTCCATCCACGCATCTGCCGCCGCGTAGCCGCGCGGCACGCCAGGGATCTTCGCGACGCCGATATGGAACATGAGCAGACCGAACAGGCGGCCAAAGACGGCGCCAAGCACGAGGCTGGGCACGACAAGACCACCCGACACGGACGTGCCGCTGGCCATGCAGGCGGAGGCGAAGTAGATGAGAAAGTACACAATCAGCGTCATCACAGGGAACTCCCCGGCCGTCTGCCGCGAGAAGAGATGGCGGATCGTGTTCTTGCCAGAGGCCATGTTGAGCGTCCCGAGCGGCGAGTACGTCCTGGGCTTGGTGCAGGTGTTGTTGAAGAGGCGCCAGCCGCCCTCTGTGCCCCACTGTTGCACCGTCTCGTTGACAGTGCCGATGTCGTGCAGTTCGGCGCACGGGGAGACGAGGGAGAGGACGTACATGCAGCTGGAGAAGACGGCGCCGATCACGACCGGCTCAAGGAAGCGGCGGAACTGGTATGGCCGTAACACGCGGCGCCGCCACTTGATAAGGATCAGGTTCGCTTTGGTGAAGAAGGCAGCCAAGGAGCCCATGACGATGCCGAGGAACAGCGAGGGAATGATGGACACCAGGTTCAGCGGTATGGTGATGTTGACCTCGAACAACACGGCGGCCGCGTTCGAGACCCAGCCCAGCAGCCGCCGGCCCTCGACGATTGAGTTGATAATGGTGCTAAAGGTGAAGCACAGCATCGTGGCGAGGAAGATCTGTCCGTTGGAGCTCTGGTCCCAAAAACTGCTGACCTCCTCCATGACGAAGAGCAGGCCGCCGATCGGGGCACCAAAGGCGACGGACACGCCGCACGCCGCACCGGCCGTTATGAAGTCGCGGCGATCCTTGTTGTTGCGGAAAGCCTGGAACATCGATGTTTGAAATCCAAGGGTGCGACTGCGGCCCTGCGTCACGCCGGCCCCGGTGATAGCGCCGAGGTGGATGAGGGGCGCCTCCAGCCCCACGGGCAGCCCACCGGCAACGGCGCAGATGCACGAGATGGCTTTCGCGATAAAAGTGCGCAGGTTCATGGCTTTGCGGAGGTGGACGCCGTTGAGGTACGCCATCACATCAGGGATGCCACCGCCCGACGCGGCGGGCTCGAAGTACACCACGACACCAGCGGCTATCGCCACAAGCACGACGGAACCGATTACCGTGTACAAGAGCCCCTGAAGGTTGCCGATGGACCGGTGCCGTTGGCTTGCCATGATGCCGTACAGCACCTCGGCGCGGTACTTTTCGAGGATGTCGACGGCGTACGACACAACTGTGGCGACGACACCAACGGACAGGGCGATCAAGACGTGCAACAGCCATCGCAGCGTGACGTGGCGCTCCGCCGTGTCCATCTGGAGCCGAGCGAAGCTCTCGGCCATGCTGCCAAGGGGATAGCTGACACTGTAGCGCGTGCGCCCCGCACTCCCGCTGTCTGTCTCGTGTGAAATGCCGCCGTTCACGTCTGCCGCCGGCGACGCGGCCGCCGCGTCGCCCTGCGCATATTGGTGCCGTCGGCCCTCTTGACTCTCTCGCAGATATTCGACGTACATATCCGGGTAGGGCTTGTAGTAGTCTAGGCTCTCGAAGCTCGCCTGCTTCTCCAGCTCCGCTGGCGTCAGATACTCCGTGTGCATTGTGTTCGGGTTCGCCGTCTCGCACAGCGCACGCCAGAACCACTCCAGCCAGCTCTGGCGGTAGTGCAGCGGCGGCCGCGCCACCGCGCCCTCAAAGTCGTCCGGCGACAGCTGCATGGCAGCCAGCGTTGCCTGGTGACGCCACGCGTGGCGCTTTCAGTGCCTACTCGCGTGCAGGCGCGAGCCTGCGCGTCCAACAGGGAACGGGCGGAGACACTCTCACACACGCACACACTCACTCACACACTCGAGCCGACACGACAAATACGTGCGTCCGTGTAGGCGTGTACGCACGCCTGGCGTCTGCACGATGGTTGATGAGCGAGCAAGCGGCAGGGATGCGCTCGCAAGAGAGCACTGGCGTCTGCTAAAGGACGCGCGGTGACTAATAGAAAAGGAAAAAAAGAATGGAGAGGGGAGGAGGGAGTGCGTGTGCGTGTTCTGATAAAGCAGCCAGACGACACCGAGGGGTGGGGGAGAGACAAGAATGGCGAATGGGGGGAGGGAGGAAGGGAGGGAGGGAGGGGGAAGGGGGCGCAAGGAGCGGGCTTTAAGAAGAAAAGGCGCTAAGGTGTGCAGGAGGGAAGGGAAGGGGGGGGGACCTGGAGGAGGGGGGGGGGGCGTGATGAAGAAGTGGCGCCCAAGACGACGCAGAGCCGAAGGCGAGCACACACAGGCACCGACAGGCAGAAAGATAGGTTAAGGAAGTCGGAGCAAGAGAGAATGTCGGCCGCAGCCGCCAGCAAGAGCACCGCAGGCGGTCTGGAATGGAGTGAGGGATGCTTTTAGGTCGTACGAAAGCCTTGGTGGACAAAACCATGCGCGTGTATGTGTGGGGTGGATGGAGGAGTAAGGGAGAGAGGGAGGGGGAGGGGGGCGTGTATGCACGGCGGTGGTGGTGATCCGACGGTTTCTGATGAATATGTACGCGGTGGGTGATCATCGTAGAGCACACCATGAAAGCCCAACGGGGTGCGTGAGGGACAGAGACGGGGGGAAAGAGGCGGGAGAAGCGTGAAGGGGCTGCACAGTAAAACTCCATGCACGACAGAGGGGAGGGGCCGACACTGCCCAGAACTGCACGCGCCCTTACGCGTCTCGTTCTTCCGCCGCGGCTTTGTGCCGTCGTGCACGGCTGATCTCCAGACGCGGTGAGCGTCGCCATACGCCCTCTCGCGAGTCGCAGTGCTCCGCGTCACAGCCGTGGCAATGGTGAGGATCTCGCTTATGGAGGTCGATACCAGCCCTCGTCGGCATGCGCACACACAGACGTGCCCCGTGGGATCGGCGTTGCCCTTCTCTTCTTACCCGGTCGGTGGTCTCCAACACAGCAGCATGCATTCCGCAGCCGCCAGTTGCTGCAACGACGGCGCAGCGCTGGCAATGGCAAGCTGCGCTTATCGCCCGTTCCAGTCTTAACGGATGCCATAACGCCAAACATACACACTCACTCAAACACGCACGCGCGCAGAAGAAAAGAGGGATGATGGGACAAGGGTCACCGGGGGGGGAGGGGGGCGAAGCAGATCGCTTTAGCACGAGCAGGCCGTGGCAGTCGAAGGAAAGAGTGAAGGAGGGCGCGGGAGGGAGGGAGGCAGGCAGAGAAAGGTAGGGGAGAGAAGACGCGCTCGTCGACCTTCAGTGCCCATACGTGCCTCTCCGCCTCACTCCATTCCTCCTTCTCTCTCTCTCGCTCTGCACTTCTCCTATTTTTTGCGCTTGCGAATGACGTAGCGATCCACCGCGGCCTTGCCGCCCTTGTCGTTGAGGCGCGAGAAGGTGTCTGCCGTCATCGCACGCTTCACCTCGGCACGCTTCGGGAAGTACGGCCTTGCCTTTCTGCCGGCCTTCACGGCTACCACCTCTTTCCGCAGAAGCTCCTGTTTCACGCTGGATCGCCGATCCTTGACGGATGCATCGCGCGTCTTGGACACGTACAGCTGCGAGGCGCGCTGAAGCTGCTCAAGTTCCGCGTAGAGCCGCTGTGGCGGTGTCAGTTTCATCTCCCGCAGCTCGCGCTGATGGTCCTCGCCGAAGACCTCCTGCTCGTAGTCGGACAAGTCGTACTCGTCGAGGTCCTCGCCGGCCTCCTCCAGCTCGCAGCGGCGAATGACGCACCTGAGGCACTTGATGCGGAAGCGCCGCTCCGCCTCTTCCTTTTCCTCCGCCTCACGCAGGAAGCCGTAATTCTGCTCGAACATGCGCTTATCTGCGCGTCCGAACATCGGGTCAAAACGCGGGTCAATACGCCGCTGCGCCACTGCGGACGTGACAGACGATGCAGTGTTAGTGCTGCTCTTGGCTCCACGCGACGACGTCGTCCGACGCGGTCGCTTATGTGCGTCATGCACTGGTGGAGGGCCGTCGTCGTTCATGAGGGACGATGGGCTGTCGAGGCGCCGCTAAAGAGATGCAAGCGACGACGAGGCACACAGGGAGGAGGAGGAGGGGGGAAAGAGGATTACTGGCTGTCTTCCGCTCAATGCCGCACGCGTGTGCGTGTGCGGACGCCGTTTCTTCTTGCGCTTCCTTGGCAGTGGCGCACTCGCCGACTCGCACACACACACACACACACGGAAGCACGGTGGATGGGACAGAGAGATCGGTGCGTGCGACCTTGTCTGCGTATGCGGGGCATGTGGAGGAAGACATGAGTGAGCCCTCCGCTACTGCCGCTGCCATCGCGTCGCTGCTGCCCACATCGGCGTCACCGCTTGCTCTGGTATGGAAGCGGTATCGCCGACGTTGAGTATCGTGGCTCTAGGATCGCGAGGGGCGAGGGGAGGGTATTGCATGCTTCGATTCGTTGTGTTTGCCTCGGCACATCCAATAGGTATCCAAGTAAAGAAGAAGGAATATCGCATGCGCATAGGCGCGCCGTCGCGCACGTCACGGAGTGCCCTCCGGCCGTCGAGTCGACAACATCGTCATGAGAGCGGCAGCGGCGTCACGTCATGCAAATATATATATATATATATAGGCACATTCACCATATACATGCAGAAGCGGCGTCACGGTGAGGGAGGGCGGGAGACACGGACAACACACTCCTAGGAGAAGAACAGGAAGGGGGCGCGGGAGACACCCCCGCTGCACACGCACGCACGAAACAATACACGCACACGCCCAAACCCCTGCATGGACGCACACATAAAGGCAGACAGAACGAGACACACGCCCACCGCGGTCACGCCATCACAGAGATGGCACCGGGCCTTCCCCCCTCCTGAGGAGGGGAGAGTGGGTGTGTGTGTGCGTGGGCGTGTAAGAGAAGAACAGATATAGCTAAACAGAAAAGAACAAAGGAAGGGGAAGGGAGGGAGGGGGGGCTGCGGTGGAAGCAGCACGTAAGACATCAACGGCACACACACACACACACCGCACACCGAGCCTCTGCACAAGCGAGAGCATGAGAAGCGTGGCTAGAGAGGATGGTGCGGGGAGCGGTGGCAGCCTACATTTCCAGACGGAGGAGAGGCACGAGGGGATGGGACTCTCTGCCCCCTCGCTCTCTCCATAACAGACCTGCTCTCTACCGAAGGCCGTCTCGAGTGTTTTGTGGCGACGGCCTGTGCAGACTGTCGCTTCAGTGCCCTTTCGCCCTCGCCGTGCATGAGATGAGTCTCCTGCAGCGGCGGTTTCGTGGCGCAGGTGCTGACGGAGGCGAAGAGATTGGCCACACCTCCCTGGAAGCTACTTTCATCCACATACGCATTCACGCGTGGCCGGGGGCCGCTCTATGCCCTCGAAGCCTCGCTCACTCACGAGCTTCAGACGTTGGGCTCACGGTGTGACTTGGAGCCCGTCGGCGCGGCGGAGGTCTTGGTCTTCGCGCTGCTCCTGGTGCCCAGGGAAGTCTCTCGCGCCGCCGCGCTCGATGTGCGGCCGCCGTGACGCCGATGGTGCTCCTCCTCCGGTGCCTCCTCGAACTCAGGCATACCTGCCACCATGCTGACCAGCAGCATCAACGCACCAAGCGCAATGGCCACGGTGCCGGCGACGATCTCGATAACGCTGGTGCCGAGCAGCAGGGCGCCGAACAGGATGTAGAAGACGCCACGCGGGCGGTAGTAGAGAAGAACGTGGAAGTACTTCATCCAAATAAACAGGAGTCCGTTGAGCGATGAAAACTGCAGCACCTCCGCGGAGAGGCCGAGCAGGCTGAAGATGAGGCAGTACACACCCAGGAACCCGATGCTTGGGGTGATGATGGAGTGCAGAAAGGCCAGGATGACGCAAACGAAGGCGAGCACGACGACGATGAGCGACATGATTAGAAAAACGACCGGCCAGCTGCGATGGCAGCACGACTGCCGTGACGGCGCCCGTAACTCTCCGTTGTGAGCCCTGCTCATGTTGCGCGCGCGCGGTGAGGTAGTGGCACGGAGAGAGAAACGCGAAGTGTGTGTGCGTGCGTGCGTGAGAGCACGACAGGAGTGCCGTCTACGCGGCTTCCTTTCGTTTTTTTTCCGCTTCGATCGCTTTCTTTGGACGAACGCGAGAGGTCGAAGAAGCACGCCGATAGCGGAGTTCACGGTATACACCCTATATCCTCGCTCTTGCGGTGGTGGTGGTGATGGTGATGGCTGCTGGCCTATGGCAGAAGTGATGGTAATCACTGGGGGGGGGGGCTTGCGTAAACGGATGGGATGGGCTGTGTGCTGCAGGAGAGCAACAGAAGATGGGTGAGGCGGTGGGCCGCAGCGTCGGCGGCGGCAAGAGAGCGAGGACGCGAAGGGGGCAGAGATTGCAGGGGAGGAAAGGCGATGGTGGTGATGATAGGAAGAACAGCCCAGAGGCAACCGTGTGCACGCACACACACACACACACACACACACACGCACGTGTGCTCAAGTCGGCATTCTTTTCCTCTTTGTGGTTCACGTGTGCATCGCATGACCACATGCTCACCGGCGATGCGCTGCGGCGCCGTCGCCCGAGCAACGGCGAACGCGCCCGACACACAAAGACGGAGTTGATGCGCTTGCTCTTGTTTTTCCCCGCCTGATATTTGCACTCGCGGGCATTGAAGCGGCGATAATGGAAACGCCGCTTGCGATCTCGAGAGAGAGAGAGCGCATGGAAGGACGGCGATGCACGTACGCTGAGGTAGTTCCTGAAGCAGGAGTGCTCTACTCAGAACGGGGAAGAGGTGAGAGAAACGATGGATGGCAACAAGCAACAAGTGGGAGGCGGCGTCGCTGCCCTTTCAGCGGAGTGCGCGTGTGCTTTCCTCAGCAAGCTCCTCCCCCCAAAGAAGGGCAGCAAGATGAGAAATAAAAGCGAGAAGAGCACCGAACACGAACGCGCGCGCCTCTCGCAGCTTGATAAAATCCACGGAGATGCACAGCCAGCGCAGAAAATGAAAGAGAGTCGCTCTCGTGCGTTGGCATCTGCACGCATCGTCTCTCTCATCGCGCCACGTCCTTTCCCTCCCTTCCCTCGTATGCACATACAGACAGGTAAGGCCGACGATGCGATAGACTTCAAACCAACCCGACGTGCCTGAGCGAACATGAAGGGAAGGGAGAAGCAGAGGGCCGTAGGGCATGTGCCTGCACAGGACAGCACGTGCCACAGGAGAGAGAGTGCGCACATGAAAATGCAAAGAATGCATTACATCCAGCTGCACCAGCGTCTGGGGGGGGGGGATGGCTGAGGGGGACGAATGGTAGGGAGGAGGGGACGGCGCACGTCGTCGATCGCGCGTCCGGCTTCACACCTTATCTGCATCTTTCACTCGCCCTTTGCCCACAGGCGCCTGCGCATCCCTCTCTCCTGCTCCAAGGATCGGTTTGGCTTGTCTCGCACGCCGTCCCTTGCTGCCCCGTCCTCCGCCACTCACAATACAGTGCCTGCAGGACGCGAACCGTGCCCTACGTCACTTCCCATCAGCTCTGCTTCCCCACCGTTCGGGTTACTGCTCAGGACGCCTTCGCCTCGGCGCTGATGGCGTCCTTGCCTTCCGTTTCCGCCAGAATCTCATTGTACACTTTCTGCATGTGCTGCTGCATTCGCCTTGAGACGTCCTTGCTGTCCTCGTGATCGTAGTCGATAGGGAAGCGGCCAACGCGTACGTGCATGTCCGTCGGCATGCCGCCAATCATCGTCCACCACGGCCATGTCTTCTCGGCACCTGCATGCACCATGTAGTAGGTTTCCATGCGATGCTTGAAAATGGTGTCGAAGATGCCGTAGCGGAACGGCTGCAGAACCCGCGGATTCTTATTGATGGCGCCCTCAGGGAAGATAGCGAGGTTGCCGCCGCTGGCGATGTGGGCGTCGGCGCCCTTCTGCACCTGCGCCTGCTTCTCCTTATCCACCTCGAAGTTACCGTCCTCGCCCGACTTGAAGTACACGGGGAAGTGCCCGACACGGTCGAAGACGCCGCCGAAGATCGGGATCTTGCGCAGCGACGACTTCATCATCGTGCGTGTGTTGAGGAGCTGCCTAAACGGTGTCAGTCCAATGAAGGCGTAGACGTCCCAGAAGGAGGCGTGGTTGCCGACGTACGCGCCGTGATGCTGGCTGATGTCCTCCCACGACAGCCGCTGGCCATTCCCATCGAGGTCAAAGCAGAGTTGCATGCGGATCTGCGGGTTAAGCCACCACAC
Organism: Leishmania infantum JPCM5; assembly: GCF_000002875.2. Taxonomy (NCBI): domain Eukaryota; phylum Euglenozoa; class Kinetoplastea; order Trypanosomatida; family Trypanosomatidae; genus Leishmania; species Leishmania infantum. The sequence goes on from NC_009389.2 coordinate 386,959, forward strand.
CATGCGGAAGGCCACGACCAGCGGTATAATGCACAGTCGCTGCACGTAGTACGTCGGCACACCGAGGCGGCCAAGCTGCACAACGAGCTTCGTCAGCGCCGACACCGGCAGAATCGTCAGGATGTTGACCATCAGAAACCACGCCCGCATGAGCTTGACAGGAACAAGGCGCTGGCGAAGCAGCACGTACCAGATCGCGCAGGCGATCGACACGAAGACGACAGAGTTGCTGGCCATCTTTCGCCGACGCCCTCTATCGCTCTGCACCTCTGCGACTGATTCGTTTTTGATGTCTTGGAAGAAAATGTGCTGCGTAGTTTTGGCAGGGAGACAGACAGAGAAAGAGAGATGCGGCGAGGAAGTACTGTGCCGCCTGTCGAGGGTACGGGCCGCGCACGACAGCCTGATGTTGTTGCTGGTGCGTGATACACATGCACACACGCACACGCACGAAGAGCGAGTCAGCGATGCACGGGGATAAAGACGGCTCTGCCACAGGCCTCCTCCCGCTCCCCCCTCTTCGCGTGGTGCCAAGCAGCCGTAGGCGGTGTGAGGGGGGCCCAGGTCGGGGAGACACGCTCCAGCCACGCTGGCACGTCGCCCGCCCATATGGATCGTACAAGCGTGTGCACGGCCGCCGGTCGCTCTGACCTCCCCCTCTCACGCCCTAGGCACCCTGGCCCTGCCACCACGCGAAGTGGCCCGGCGCCGGCGAGGGGATAGGAGGGGGTGGAGGGCGAGGGGGGCTCTGCTCGGCTTCCAGCCGGAGAGTGGGCGTGCACTGGCCGCTGAGGCACCACGCGCTGAGGTGTGCGCATCCTCCACCCCACCCGTCGTTCGGGTGAGGAAGAGGGAGGGGGTGAATCAAATAGGCGGCTGGCGAGGGGATGAGGCGGATGGCTGGCCCGTCGCGTATCCGAAAATACAAGCCTACAGAGAACGTAATGGTGGGATGCGCCTGCACTGTGTGTCTGTGTGTGTGTGTGTCTCTGCATCCCTCGCATACACTCCCGATAGCAGGGGCGTGCGGGGGTGCGACGAGAACTGAGACGACGAGGGCGAACGAAGGCACGTGGATGATCCGCAGATGGGCGCGCCCCTGTTTCCACACCACGACGCGTGCATGTTGCTTTCGGCCTTGCTTGGCGGCAACGAGCGGAGAGGTGGCGAAGAGAGAAAGGGCAAAGGCCGAGCAAGCGAGCCCATCACACGGGCAACATACATGCACCGCGTTGGCCGTGACCTCTTCGCCGCCGCCTCCCCGCTCTTCCCTCGTTCACTCCTCCCGCTTCGATGCCACATCAGCTGCTGTCTTGTGGGAGGGGATGGGCGTGGAGGAAGGCTGCAGGAATGTCGAGGTGCCATAGAACTGCACCCCATCCTCTCACGCGGAGGCTCGACGCCGGAGGGCGACGTGGCACCCCTACCGGCTGTGCGTGTGCGATGGCGTGACAAATACAGGGAAAAAGAGTCGAGGACGTGAGCGCTGGACTCTGTACGCTGCGACGATCGCTGAGCGGGTGCTTCCTGTGCCCCCCCCCCCGACCTGCTCCCCTCTCCCCGCCCCTGCCCGCCGCGCACCTCGGCGACAGACGTAAGGGCAACAGCGGGTGATGGAGAAGAGAGGGCACGCCGTAAGACAAGCAGCAACGTGAAGTGGAGCTTCTTGGCAACCAAAATCGAGGCACCCATGTGCAGACACACACGCGCATGCTATGTGAGCGGATGAGGGGAGCTGAAGACCGTCTTCGACGCCCTACACCATAAGCATCTGCTCGCGCACAGACGAAGAAGGACGGGGAGGAAGAGGGGCCATCAAACACGCTTCTCAAGCACGAAGTGATGAGCACGCAAGAAGATATCGACGCCACGAACGCATCAGCATTATGAATAAGTTGCGAACCAAGTCAGCGCCTATGACAGGGAGCAAGTAAGGAGGCCATTACACACACACACACACACATACACACAGAGGGCGGGGGTCGGGGGCGTTATCGTGGCAGTGAGGTGACTAGGTGGAGGGGCAGGGGGCGCGCATGAAGCTGGTGCTTTCCTGCACGTGCGTCGGTGACCATGGGGCCGCAGGCACCTCTTGGTGGACTGTTCTTCCGCTCCACCCCCTCCACCTGTCTGTTCACACGACGACAGCGGTCGGCTCCCTGCACAGCAATCCTACCTGCGGGCCGTTGAGGTTTTACGGCGGGTTTACGCCGTCGCCCTTGTCGGATGAGCCTCACGAGCAGTGTGGGGCGGCGCAATGTCCAGCGTCTTTGCCCCCTTCGCCTCCGACACTGGACCGTTGCGTCGCCGCCTCCGCCTCTCCTCCGCGGCGGCTACCTCAGCCGCGATCTCGTCCCGCACCTGCTGCATGCGCACCTGCAGTCCCACCGCGACGTTTCTGCTGGAGTCCCTGTCGAAGTCGATCGGGTAGGCGCCGATGCGGATGTGGACGTCGGCCGGCAGCCCGCCGCACGCCATTCGCGGCGGCCACGTCTTCTCGCTGCCGACAGATACCACGTAGTAGACGCGGAGGCGATGCTCGATGACGGTAGCAAAGGTGCCGTAGCGGAACGGCTGCAGCGTCTCCGGGGTTTTGTTGACGGCGCCCTCAGGGAAGAAGGCGACGCTGCCGCCGAGGCGCAGGTGCCAGCGCATGTGTTGCGACACTATCGCCTGCTTCTCCTTGTCCACGTGGAAGTTACCGTCCTCGCCCGACTTGAAGTGCACGGGGAAGTGCCCGACACGGTCGAAGACGCCGCCGAAGATCGGGATCTTGCGCAGCGACGACTTCATCAGTGTGCGCATCTGTATTAGGTGCGACATGGGCGTAATGCCGACCATCACGAAGGCATCCCAGAAGGAGGTGTGGTTCAGTGTAAAGGCGGTGCCGGTACGGGCGATGTCGTCCCAGCACCCCGGCTTTCCATGCTCGTTGGCGTCGAACTGCACGTGCATGCGGATCTGTGGGTTGACCCACCACACAGCCTTGAAAACGCAGCCGAAGATGAGGACGCAGATGCTCTGCACACACCGCCGCGGCACACCGAGGTAGCGGAGCGGGTCGATCAGGTAGACAAGCGCAGAGGATGGAATGATTAGGGCGGTGGAGGAGAGCAGAAACCACTTCTGCATGATCCACTTCGGCACGAGGCGCTGGCGAAGAAGTGTGTAGCCGGTGCCGAGCGCCACGGCCAGCAGGGCGCCCTGCTGTCTGCCCGTCAGGTGCGGCAGCCGTGCGGCCGTCTCATGTACTACGCGAGCCACCGCTGCACCCATCTTTACGGAGAGCGAGGGAATACACGCGATGCTGCAGGTGTGCGTGTGTGTGTGTGCCCGTGTTGGTGTCCGCCTCCTATGTACGTACGCGAGAAGGGCAGCAGCAAGGAACGCAAGATAAAGAGTTGGAGACGAGAAGTGGGAGGGCACATAGTCCGACACACCGACAGAGAGGTGCGAAGGAGGCGTACCGACGGAGCGGGGAGACAGACAGAGCCGAGCGGCGACAAGAGGAGGAGGGCCGCTATAAAGACTCCACGCGCTCGGTCTGCTTTCGTGCAATGAGCGGGGCTCCACGTCACTCTCCCCCCCTCAAACGCCTTCCCACGGCCCTGCCACTGGCCCCCTCCCGCTCCCCCCTCTCCGCGTGGTGCCAAGCAGCCGTAGGCGGTGTGAGGGGGGCCCAGGTCGGGGAGACACGCTCCAGCCACGCTGGCACGTCGCCCGCCCATATGGATCGTACAAGCGTGTGCACGGCCGCCGGTCGCTCTGACCTCCCCCTCTCACGCCCTAGGCACCCTGGCCCTGCCACCACGCGAAGTGGCCCGGCGCCGGCGAGGGGATAGGAGGGGGTGGAGGGCGAGGGGGGCTCTGCTCGGCTTCCAGCCGGAGAGTGGGCGTGCACTGGCCGCTGAGGCACCACGCGCTGAGGTGTGCGCATCCTCCACCCCACCCGTCGTTCAGGAGAGGAGGAGGGAGCCTTCTGAGGAAAAGGATGAGCGCGTGTAGCGAGATGGCAACGCGTGTGTGGCAGTGAGCGACGGCAGGAACGGCAAGAGAAGAAAGAGAGATGAAGCACGATACTGACCCGTGTGAGAAAGCGGGAACGCCTTCGTTCGAGGGATCGAGTGGTGGAGGCGATGGCCGTCCCTACGTAATGTGTCCCGTCGTCGAGAGAGCAGATAGGTGCGCGTGCCGTTCGGCCTTCTTTTGTTTTCCTTGGGCTCGCACACGCCCGCACACCCACCCACACACACATGTACATATACATACACAGACATGCATATACACCCCCCCCACACACACAGAGGCAGCTCGTATCTCCCCTTTCTCGCTTTCTAAAGTGTCTCCTCTCGACATGAAGACGCACAAGCGCACCTCTTTTCGCAGTGCACGCAACGATGCTTGCCGACACGCGCGCTGCGGTGGTGTGGGCCCGAGCGAGTCAGCCTCACCCAGCTGGCTGCGGCATGCTCACGGAGGTGGCGCTTGACATGGACGAGGACGAGGAGCGGCGGTCGCTGCTGCAGCTGCTGCTGTGACCTCCGTGGATTTCATTGTAAATGCGCAGCGCGTCCTCGTCGCCGCACGTGGGGCCGAGGGAGCCGAGGTTGCACACATGGCCGCTGCGTGGCGCCTGTGGCCGTGCCGAGTCTTCGGAGAGGACGAAGGCCGCGCTGCTGGCGTTACTTCTGAAGCAGTTCCGCGCCGCTAGGCCAGTGCCTCGCTCGCCCGAAGAGCCGCCCTCATCGTCGTCGCCACCGCTCTCGTCGTCGTCGTCATCCTCGGAAGACATCTCGGCCAGGTGAGGCGGAAACCCCTGCAGTGCCGGCACGAGGCCGCTGCCCACGTGCGCCATTGTTGGAGGTCGTTCGACTTCCTCGCCAGCAGCCACTGCCGCTGGTGTGGCAGCAGCAGTGCTGTCGACCACGGCAGACCTGGTGGACAGCGTCGGATCGAGCCGTGCGGAAGCTAGAGACGGCGTCGTCGTAGTCACTTGTCGCAGCTGTGCCTTAAGCTCCGCCGCTTCGCGAGTTCGGGCGCGCAGGGCCTCAGTGAGGCGTTCGAGTTGCCGCCTATCCTCCTCCACATCCCTGTCAAGAATTGCACCGGCCATCAGGTGCGCCGGCGAAGACACAGGAGGCGCCTCCACAGGAGCGGGAGACGATGCATAGCCACTGCAGGAGCTGGGGGTCGGTGTTGCGATCGGCAGCATGCCCTCATCACCTTCATTGATCGCTGACGGAGTGACAGCGCCATTTTGGTCTGCCGACACGGGATCGGCGTGACAGGGCGCCGACAGTGTGCCCCAACCGCCTTTCAATCGATTAGCAGCGTCGACAACGCCACTCACGCGCGGCGGCGCACTGGACAGACGGCAGAGACGACGCAGCACCGTCACCCAGGCCGAGGCGGAGGTGAGCCCTGCCGCCGTGGAAGCGGGGATGATGAGAAAGGAGAGGGAATCGGCTGACGCGGCGGCACCACAGGCAGCGCCAGGGGCAATGCGGAGACGCAGGCCACCGCCGCACGCCTCACCCGCCTCCGCCGCCGGCTCGATGCTGCAGGCGGGGGTGAGAGGGACGACAGGGTATCCATCATCCATGGCGGATGCCTGGGAGTCACTGTCACCGTGCTCTGCTGCGTCGTGGTGTTTACTCGACGGCCGGTCCGTCTCGAAGGAGTGAGGGTCATCTTCAGCGTCCTCCGTGAAGTGAAGCTGCGGGCGCGGTGAGAGACACAGCCGGAGTCGTGCACGATACCGCAGGCTGAGCACGTCGTCGAGCAGCCACACCGGTTGAGACCGCAGCAGCTGCTGTAATACACGCTGATGCACCACGTAGTCACGAAGGGTGAACTCCGGAGAGGGCTCTACCGACGGCGACGGCGACGCAGAAGCGTCGGACATGTCTGAGAGACGTGGAAGGAGGAAGAGGGAAAAGAGATGACCGAACACACACACCCACACACGCACCTCAGCGCGAGCAGCGTCCGTTACAGGCGCGTTTTGCGAGGGGTGAGAGGACGTGCTGAGCTGTCCCGGTGACGAGGCGGCGAGGTCTGTCTACGAATCTGTTCTGTGAGCGCACTTGTGAGTATGCCGGTGTGCTTGGCGCTGCTGTGAGAGAGAGAAGGCGAGGAAAAGAAGGACAGCCAGTGAAGGCGCCAACGCAGAGGAAGGACGGGAGGTGAGCTGGACAGGCCACGATGGGCGAGACGATGCCTCCGCTCGCCCACCCCCTTCTGCCCTAGGTGGCACGTCGTACAGCATGCGGCGATACCCAAGCGCGGTGCTGCCGACATTCCACGAATGATGGGATCCTTTCTTCATGTGTATGGGTGGGTTCAGATGTGTAGCACGGAGAAGAAGAGCGGCGCTACGGGTCGCGTGAGTAGGAGCTACCCATGGCGCTGAGGAAGTTGTCCGATACGTACGGCAAGATGTTGTACAGGAGACTCATGCGGTCCCGCATCACGTTGCTACTCAGCCCCATTCGCGCCTCCGTCACCTCCGCGACCGCCTCCGCCCAGGCCGAGGACGATGCCGAGGCGAGCACATCGCCAAGTCGGTTCGTCTCGACCAGAAGCCGCAGTGAGGTGGTGAGCTCGTCGTTCGTGAGGCGGGCGCTCACGCGCTTGATGTCGTCGGCGGTGACGCGGCTAATGTCTGCCTTGCTGACACGAATCAGGCGCCGCTCCAACGGCAGCGATGCCGCTATGGACGATGACGACCGCGTGTTGGCGGCCGCGGAAGAGAAGGGCCACATGTGGCACGGATTCTTGCCGGCACACGGCCGTGGCTGCTTGTCACCGCAGGCTCAGAAGAAGGGGGTCGAGTATGGGAAAAGGGAGGCACGTTGGGGGGAGGAAGGATAGGGCGCGTAGCGGCGGTCCCTCTGCACGCGCTGCCCGGCAGGATGCCGTCACACACACACACACACCATCATCATCATTGGCGCGCGCGCCTTCGACAAGCCTCACCAAGACCTTTACGGCGCGTTAAGGTGAGCTTGAACGCAGCGTGAGCGAGTTCGCGACGATGGTGAGGAGCTGTGAGCAGAGGACACAAGCACCTGAGTGGCAATCGCCGTGGTTCTCGCATCAACGGTCACCCCCCTCCCGCCCCAACACTACCGGGCACGTCGGATCCAACGCCGGATAGTCAACAAGATGACGCATGTGTGGGCTCAACAACAGCAACCCGCGACACCCATCGCTCACGCCGTCGCTCTCGCTTTCGGTTCCCTTGGTCATGGCCAGTCTCAGCTGCAGGATTTTGTAAGCTTCTTGTCCATTATACCGCATCGCAGTACGCACACACACACACACACGTGTACGCAAGTGCACTGCCTCTTGCACGCACGTTGCCAGCGTCGTTGCCCGCCTGCAGTGCCGCAAAAAGAAGGGGGCTGGCTGGTTGGCTGGTTGGGGGTGATGATGCTACGAGAAAGAAGGAAGCGACGATAGTCGGGCGAAGCAGAGCCGCTGTCCGCACACCCCCTCACTGGCGCGCCGCTTCGCCGACCTCGTCACCATCGCCCGGAGCCGCGTCATCGTCGGCGTCCTCGCTCCCGCCGCTGGCGACGCTGTACCACTCTTGCTCCTCCTTGTCTTCGCTCCCGTCGACATCGTACCAGTCACGCTGCTCGCCGCCAGCCTCGTCGTCTCCAGACCCTTCGCGGGCACCGCCCCAGATGCGGTCTTGGAACTCGCGGCGCACCTCGTACAGCAGATTGCGCACGTACTCGTTCTCACCGAACGTCTCCAGGTTGCCCCGCAGCATTTGCATGACCCGCTGCACGGTGGCCGGCTGCGCGCCGTCCTCACCAGCCCCTAGACCAAGCGCGGCGGCCTCCTGTGCCATGGCCAGCTCCGCAGCGTCGGGCTCGAGCAGATCGGCAGGAATCGGCGCCACACTCGCGCCCATGACGGAGTCGCGGGTGATGTTGCGGTAGCGTGACTGGCCAACACAGGTGACAGACGACAGCTCGTTGGCATTTTCCTCACTGCTGTCACCGCTGTCGGCAGCACGGACGCCAGTCGCGGGCTCGGAGAGCATACGCCGCACGACATGCCGCAGAAGCGAGATACACTCGCTCAGCTTCCACAGCTCCTCGTGACGGGCCACGAATAAATCGGCCAGGCGGTTGTGCACGGCGGCATCCGCGGCGCTGTCAGGGTGGCCGTCTGCCTGCCACATGAGCTGCTGCCACGCACTTGCCTGAGATGACGACGAGAGCGTTGCTCCTTCGGTGCCACACACCACGTCGACACCACCGAGCGCGTCCACCAGGCGAACCGCCGCCTGTGGAAAGCGCAGCACCGCCGCCGAGAGAAGCTCCACCGCGGACGGGGTGGCCGCCAGGGAAGCACGCTGCGCATCCGTGAGCCCACGGAGCACCTTGGACGGCCGGCACGCACTGCCGCTCACCTCGTCAGAGCGCTGACGCGCCTCCTCGCGTTCAATGAAGTGCTTCGCCAGTGCCCAGCTGAACGCATAGTTTGGAAGGCACAGCACGTCTTCGGCGAGCGTGGCGTCACGCAGCGTCAGCCCCGCAGCCGCCAGCGCCTCCTTCACATCCGCCTCCTCGGACTCGGCGGCAGCACCGCGGCGAGGCTGCCTGCGTGCCGCACGCACTGCAAGGGCGCGGTGGCGCACCTCCAGCAGCCACACCCAACGCTTCGCTCGCAGCGCGGTGTAGTCGAGCAGTAACAACATGCCGCACGGGTCGTCTGGGTCGAGGGAGAGAAGGCAGCGAGTGCGCTCGTAGGCCGTGCGCAGGCAGCCGCGCTTCAGTGCCGCATGCACGCCGCGCTGCAGCACTTGAAAGATGAGCGTGTTGGCGCTGCGGTGGCATGGCAGCTGCCGCGACACCCACGTTCCGGAGAGCGCGAAACGGCGCAGCACGACGCCGACTTGGTACAGCGCCACGTCCAGCAGCTCCATCGCAAAGGCGCTCTCGCCAGTGGCCTCCATCGCGTACACGCACTGCAGCAGGGTCGGAATGTGGTAGACGCGGTTTCGCGCAAGGCAGTCGACGAGGTCTTGCACGCCGCCCAAACGCTCCTGGCACGCCTCCAGCGACGCCTGTGCGCGCTGAAAGGCGTGGGAGGAGCAGACGAGGAGGTAGGCGCGCCACACCTGGCCCCACACGTCGTGCGCCTCTTCAGTGGTGAGGAAAATGCCGAGGGAGTCGTACGGGATCCAGCGATAGCGGTTGGGCGTTGCGAAAGCGCTGTGAACAAACTTCACTGTCATGTGATGTGCGGGGAAGAAGGAGACGCTGCCGGTGTCCCGCACGCGCCCGTCAGCGCGGCGGTGCGGCGTGCGACCGTCGCCGACGTCCTCGACTGCCTCTGCGCCAAACATGCGAATCCGCTCCAGACGCGTGTCGAGCTGATGGGCGTCGCAGGCCATCACGAGTTGAAGAAACGAAGTCTCGCCAGCACCGCCTCCTGTCACCGCACCGCCCGTTGACGGGCCCGTTCCTGTTGAAGATGCTGCGACCAGCACCGACCCACCACCGGGGTGATGCTCCGCTACTGGACTGCCCACGCCACTGCTGCTGGCAGGGTCGACCTGCTCGTTCTGGCGGCGCGCCAATACGGCATCCAGCAGCGCCTCCTCCTCCGCCTGCCGCTGTCGCTGCTGCTGCCGCCGCGACTTCTTCTTCTCCGCCCTCCGCCGCTTTTTAGCGTCTTCGGCGGCGGCGGCGGTCTCCTCCGCACGGGCTGCCGCGTCCTCCATCGGCGTCTTCTTCGAATTCCGCCTTGCTGTACTGCCGTTGGTGTGATCCTCATCTTCGCTCACCTCCTCCCAGTCGTCTGTAGTGACGCTGGTCGACGGCGGCGGTGCTGGAGCAGAGGGTGCTGCCTCGTTAGCATCGATCTTGCCCTTCTTGGGTCGCTCTGATGTACTCGACGAGAGCGTAGGAGGGCCAGCGAGGATGTCAGTCCCTGGCACGTGTGGTGCGGCAGCCTCCGTCTTCTTCGACTTCTTCCGTTGGCGGTGGTGGTCCGACTTCCTCACCTGCATCGTCCTCGGCACTGCATCGTCGTCGAAGTCGTCTGCGTCGAGGCCGGTGGCACGATCGACTAGATCCTGCAAGCGGCGCATCTGCCGAGAGGACATGATGATCGGTGCACGCACACGCTTAGGAGAGAAGAGAACAATACGTGCAGAGAGGCGGCCAGGGGGGAGACGACGCGTGTGTGGCCTAGAGATCCTGCTGAGGATGTCCGTGTGCGTGTATGCGTGGAAATGGGATGGGGGGGGGGCTGTGTCGGCAAGAGAGGAAGCTGTCCAGAATGCCGATGCGCGGGCACTCGCTCACGCACAAGGGCACAGAGAAGAGCGGCACTGCGCAGCTGATATCCGTTCCTGCAGGAGAGGCGAAGAGAGAAAGACGGAGGGAGGGAGGGAGTGATGGCGCAAGTACAGCATCACCGCGTGCACGTCTGTCTACGTGTGAGGGGCGTGACACACCGAGGTCGGAAAGACAAGATGCGGAAGGGAGGCGGGCAGAGGTGTTCGTTTCCGTGTGTCGCAGCAGAAAAAGGGTGGGGTGGGGGGATGCTCACCCTTCTGTACAGCTGCGGCGTGGCTCACAACTGCGTTGAATGAGGCCGTAGATAGAGAAGGCGCCGTGCTTCTTGTGCTATCCAAGCACACACGTATATGTCTAACGGACAGAGCGCAAATTCCGTCAATCTAGTTCTATGCTCCACAACCAGAGAAGGCACGCGGGTGACGGCACGGAAGGAAACGAGAGGCGTACTGCCCCGCTCTGCCCCCCTTCCTTCTCCATCCTTGCGGGAGGAGGAGGCATGAGAGCAGTGCTGCGCCACCGTCTGTGTCTGTCTGTCTGACACGAACACACACACACACACAGACAGACAGACACAGAGAGAGAGAGACCCACGCACTTCGCTTCCACCTTGACGGCCATGGCACGCAGACCAAACTGAAGCGTGTTGGTTGTTTCGTACAGGTGCTCGCTACTGGGGCCAACGGTGAGGATGATCGAGGTGCGGCTACGCCCGCCGATCGAGTCCTGCAGGATGCGTGTCAGCTTCGCATTGCGCCACGGAACGTGCTTCGTGCCGGCTGAGAGGGAGCTGACGACGTGGCCGAGAGCCAGGAGAGATGCGTTGATCGTCTTGGCCTCATCCTTGCGGATCGGGTCGGCGTTGGTGATGCCAGTCTTGCTAAAGCGCTCGTAGCCGGCCAGATCGATGAACGTGATCTTGCCGCGCAGTTTACCTTTGCTGATGTCCTCCATGTCCTCAGACGTGACGTAGACGATCATGGCGGTGTGCCCGCGGCTCGACTCCGCGTTCATGGCGGTTGACCCGATGACGCGGCGCGCATTTCCCTCGTTGTAGAAGCGCATGAAGTCCTTGGAGCTCGCCAAGGCGTGGGAGGTGCACCCTGTCAGCGACACCCCGTTCTCCTCGTCGTAGTGGATCTCCACCCGATCCTTGCCCTCATGCACCATCAAGTCACCAAGATTATCGCGGTAGATCTGCACGAATTGGCCCGTCACCACGTACGTTCGCGTCGGGTCGCTCGCCTCGTTGGCTTGGATCTTCTCGAAGATGTACTTCGCCGCACGGGGGATGATGCCGAGGTGATGGGGGTCGGTGTTGCACATGGTGTAGGACTTCCCAGTGCCGGTCTGGCCGTAACACATCAGCGCGGAGCAGAAGCCGTTGAAAGCATGGTCAATGCACGGGATCGCGACGGATTCGAACACTTCCGACTGATCGGCGAGCGGGCCGAAGCTGCCGTCAAAGTCGTAGTGGCGCTCATCTTTGACGACGACGCGCTTGTCCTCCAGAGTGACGAGCGCGTGGCCGCCTTCCTTGTAATCTTTCTTGATGGTGGGGCGCAGTCGACAGTACACAAGGCACCGAGAGAGGGCCTGGCCGTCGTCGTTGTCGCAAACATCGATGCCGCTGCCGCTGGTGCGCCTGTTAGTCGGCGTCTTGGCCGACTTCTTCTTCGCCTTCGTGGCAGCCGATGTTGTCGAAGTTGGCGAGGCGGCCGCTGCTGAGCCGTCGTCGACTTCGTCTAACGCATCGCCGACGCGAAGACGTGAATCTTCGCCTTCCACCGCCGATCCGGCGGCTACGCTCACCTCACCAGCGGAGCTCATCAAGCACCGTTAGCCGGGGAAGGGTGGGTCGTTGTATCTTCTCTGAAGGCGGGCAAAAAAACTGCAGTGTGCTGCGCAGCTGCCCGGGAAGTTGGCACGTGCGCTCGATAACGGAGCGAATGCGGAGCGGAGTGCACAAGACACACGCAGCAAAAAAACTGAGAAGTCAAAACAAAACAGCACCTCGGCTGCACGGAGGAAATGAGGAAGAAGAGCCCACTCAGAGGGAGACGCGAGTGGGAGGGAGATGAAGATGCTGTCGGTGAGGTGTGGTCTTGCCGTCCTTCTCCGTGCGTATGGGAGTGTCTTCGCCAACAGAAACGAAAAAGTGCAAAAAAAAAGAGGTTTGCTCGCGCTTCTGTATCTGTGCGTAGGTGTGCGCGTGTGTGTGTGTGCGGAACACAGCGTTTGTGGTCCCTTTCTGGCGCAAGAAAGGGCGAATCAACAGGCAACAGGCGAATACGTTCTCAATGAAGACCCCATGTGTTGCGTCAACGTGTGCGTGTGCTCGACTCTCCACCTGCCCTTTCCGTCTCGGCAGGGCTCAAGCGTCGGGCCCTCACTCGTGTATGTATGCAGGTGTGGAGAAGATTATGAGGGAATAGGAGCGTGAATATGGTGAAAGGTGCTTCTTTCTGCTGTCGCTGTACTTGCTCTCGCGCATATGGGCACCTAGCAGGGCGGCAGCGAGATAAGTGGCAGCCGCGATGCTTGCCCACTCCTACTTGCAAGCAAGCACACACAGACCAAGAAACGCGAATGCACACATGATCGGTGGCAACACGTTCAAAGAAGTGAGCCCAGAAAAAAAGAGAGGAGGGTGAGAGGGGGTATGATAGACGGGGAAGGAGGGGGGTATGAGGAGAGGAAAAGTCGTACAAAGAAGGCTTTGACTTTCTCACATGTGCAGGCAGCACAATGTCATAGAGGTATNGCGAGG